>NC_092032.1:8021414-8208914 GCF_042242105.1 Pempheris klunzingeri | reverse complement strand
GGAGGGAGGGGGGGGCAGGGGGGTAGCGGCGGAGAGCCGTGGATGTCTGACTGAATTAATAGACATGATAATTTCACACTATTTCATAGTGAGCTATCTGTTCCATCACAGCAAAATAAAAGGGTCACTGCGCAGCTGTGGCAAACCCCAAGCGTTATTATGAAGTTTGATGATAGACCCCCCCCCCTCTCTCTTTTTTCTCTCTCTCTTTTTTTCTTCTCTCTGGTACTTTGCTTCAGGCCAGCAATAGCTCGGGGCCACGCCGGTGCCTCCCCATGATAAAGGACTTATACTCTGTCTGTGCGCAAAGAAAGCAGCAGCAGCTTCTCTCTCTCCCGAACCTAATCAACTCACTGGCTTGGCCCTTTAACGATTGGTATACCCCCCCCCCCAAAACCCTCCCACCTCTATTCTTTCTCCATCCCTCTCTTTTTCCCCTTTCTCTTTCTCTTTCTCTTTTACTCTTTCTTTCTTTAGGTTACTGCACATTTTGTTTGGCATTTATTTATTTATCCACATAAATAATACCCCAAAAATAAACTTAACAACAACAATGATAATAATAATAATAATTGTATTATTATTATTATTATTAATAATAACAATAATAATAAAAGATACCATTAAATATTGTGAAGTCAATTCTGATCAAGACAGAAACAAACAGGATTGTACAGCACAACCACCAAAATAATACATATAGACCTATCCATGTTTTCTAGGTGTAGAAGTCTGTAAAAACAAAGGGAGGAACATAATATTATAGAACTGTACTTGGGACTGGAAATACACAAGGTCACTTTAAAGCCGCCTGAACTTTCTTACTTTTTGATTCCTCTGCATTTTGTTGGCCATGTACTTTTTTTTTTAGAGCGAAGAAATATAATTTTCAGTCCTGAAAATTATCCATGCGCCCCCATGAACAAACAACCGATAAATACATATATAAATGAATAAATAAGTAAATAAGTAATTAATAAATAAGAGACACACTATGGACCTCTTCCTCTGAAGCTCCCAGGTCGATAGAGACCCAAAACTCTAATCCCAAGTGATAGGGCCCATTCTGTCCATATGGGTTTCCTTCTGCCTTTGGGTCAGCAGGAAAAAAAGACTTATGCAATGACTAAGATTATTTATTTTTAGATGTAAAGGGAGAGTAGATTGATGTTTGGTGCTAACTTCCCATTAATTTCACTATTTATTTGTTTTAGAACTGTTTTTCGCTGTTAGTTCTTTGGGTATTGATAAAAGGTGAACATATGGTGCCAAAATAAATGTACACAGACTAAAGTGAATCCAACTCTAAAGGACCCTTCCAAGACTGCTGTTGGTGTGTGGGCCTATGCACATGGAGGAGATATACTGTCCAGTCTTTCAATCATGACCCTTGTGTCCTTCATCATCATCGCCACCACAGAATAGAAAATAAATAAAGAGGAATCAATATAATAAATAACATGATGGATTTTTTGTCTTATTTACTGTGCTTGTTTTTTTTTTAGCTTTAATCACTGTCATATGATTTCTTGTCATCTCTGTTTTAACTGTCTACAGTAAAGAGTGACAGTGAGAGATGGTGAAAGGGTGGTGTGGGGGTGGGTGGGGGGGGCGCCATGTGACAAAGGTCATGAGCCAGTTTCAAGCCAACACTCCTGAGAGCACATGATGTCCTGAACCTTTGGAGCTACCAGGAGGCTGTTCTCTATGTATTTGTCTGACAAGGAATGGCAATTTTTTTGTATATGTGTGAGGAAGTGTGGAGTGTAAGGATTGAACAGATCAGATCATTATCAAAAAAAAAAAGAAAAAAGGGGAATTTACAAAAGTCTCTTTGGGGTTTAATAGATTTTGAAAGCTACATTTAGTATCTTTCTGCTTTCCGTCATGCTTTGATAATTACAAGGTTTCATTGTTTACCGTAGAATTCCACACATAACAGAGTGGAAAACCCAGCGAAACAACATTTAGCCCATTGTTAAAAGTAAAAGTCACTATTGAAACCTTTTATTGACTTATAATAAATCAATATTTGGCCTCTGAATGAATAAAATGTGCTAAAATAACATGTAACTGTGGGGACGAGGTTATATCTGTTGCTGTATTCTCATGGCGGTGTGATCATACAATATGAAGTAAGTTCTTCTTTTGTAATGTTGCTATTTCTTATAAAAATTACATCCATATGGTGACATGTTTGTCTGTTTTTTGAACAATAAAGACCAGACAAAATTACATTGCCTAAGGTAAGAGTGAAACATTTTGGTTATGGCTAGTAGATGCCACACATGCTTATGTGCACAAAAACCTTAAAAATAATAATCTAAACCAGAAAATAATTTATTTGAAATGATATAAATGGATTTAATCTTCATTCTGTAAGTTTCTTTTCACATTGCTTTTTGCTCAGAAGATCCTGTTTCAGTGGATGAGTTGTTGAGCTAATGTCAATAACAGCACAGCACTCTAGAAAAACTGGAAGTAACTGCATTTTTAACCTCAAACTTAGGAGTATTTTCGAAATCAACTCACGCGAACGATCGCGACACTTCATTGTATTCTCACCGACAAAACAGACACCAGACTTCATCACATCTTGTGGGGAAAAAAAATTGCATACAAATCGCAATTGTTCATGACGGTGCAGATGTACAGTAAAGTTTTTCTTTCATTTTCAGTAGATCAGCTGTGAGCAGCTGATAATAGCATAATAACTTTACAATAAACAGCCACATTATTAGCTTAAAGGAGAGTCTTGTATGGTTGAGAGAGCTAGAGAGCTTGGTCTGGCCTCTCGAAGCCTGTGAAGAAATGGTTTTGATCTTACCACAGGCTAAACACTGCCAACAGGACTTGACATTGCAGAACAATTTCCCAATTACCTTTTGACATGCATATTGACACAAACGCGCAAAACTGTAATTTTCTCTCTGAATTTGTTAGCTTGAGGGGCTCACTTTCATGCCAGTGGATTGTCAGATGTGCTGCTCTCTCTCCCTCTCTCTCTCTCTCTCTCTCACACTCACTATCTCTCTCTCTCTCTCTCTTTCCAGTATGCTTATGTGTGAGTGTCCAGAAAAAGGATTCCCTCCTTACAGCTGGAAAATGGAAAAGACCATTTTCAAAATGGTGGGAAAAAGTATGACCTTTCACGAGTTCATACTTTAAGATATAAGAAATGCATTTTGAAGTTTGTACTGAAGTAATCTTGTGTGTTTCCTTTTTGTGTGTGATTATATTTTTTGAAAGGAATATAAAAGGGGTCTTTTATCACTCATGGGTCATGGTATTTGAAAGATTCATGGATGTAAATGTGATCTGATGGTGTGTTTCCACAAACAACTTTCATCTAATACCACTGAACACTCGTGTTCCAAAAACCTCAACCTTTGCCAATAAACTTTGCAAAGCTCACAAACATGTTGTCTCTCCATTGTCAATCTCAAGCTTCTGGCCAAACTCAACATGCCAGTTGACACTGAAATGCCATAATCACTGGGATGTTTTCCTGCGTTTGAGATGTCCAGGCAGCAAAGAGAGGAGAGAGGACGATGGTCGTGTCATCATGAGCTTGTCATCGTGTTCAGCTTGATTGGCACATGCTAGGCAAGATTACAGGAGCTGGTGTTGATGGAGCCTTACCCTGAGACTCCCAGCCTCCTGCTATCGGAAACCCCCGAAAACTGGGTCAGACTTGGGCTTGGATCTGCCCCGAGCCCCTTCGCCCCAGTGTTAGTCCCAGTGCAACTGCTAGTGGAAAAGGAGGATCAAGCCTCAGGCCTAGGATGAAGGCCAAAGCCCAAGTCAGTACCTTAACCCTCCAACAGTACTCATGTTTAAAATCAGACTCACATACATTTATAACCTAAACTGATGAGGCATTTGGTTATGGTGGTGATGGCTTTGTCTCTTCTCAGCTTCTTATGGTTCTTCATCCTTTTTAACCTTCATCTCAAGAAAACTGTGTCAGATTTTCTTCTGCAGTAATGTGATAAAAAGCACAGCTAAATTCTGACTTTAGCACCAGCTCCAGCCCTTCACAATAAAGGCCACATATTCCTGATTTTATTTGTCTTCCTTTATTCAAAAAAAATAGCTTATGAAGCTGTCTCCACGTTGCATATGAATGCAAAGGATGTTCGTTTGCTTTGAACCCACGATGTTCAAAGTACGCGGCAAGACCGCTAACATGTTGAGCCCTCATGAGAGCCAGTTCATGACCCGCTAAAGTGTTTATAAAGCACAAATTCAAAAGAAGAGACAAAAAAAAGTGTTTTTGACATTATAGGCTAAACAAATGGGTCAAATATGGAGTACAGGCGAGTTTGTTTGGTTGAGAAGTCACATGACATTTCGTATAAAGTTTTCACTGGTCTTGCGAGGAAACCACATTAATGACTGTGGTGACAGCGGGTGGAGTTTGACATAAGAGTGACATTCAACCACACATCTTTTAAAACAGCATGGCTCCACTGCTGTGGCTTCAAAGTTCAAAATGTGTAGTACTTTGAATGAAGACCAGAATATTGTATTTTCTCGAACACAAGGAAAAGTATAGTTAACTAGCAGACCCCCCTGAACCTCTTCGATGCAGCCTGAGTAGATGAATCATTGAAAAGCAGATACAAATGAAAGAAAATGTAAATGCAGCCTGTGAGAATTCACTATGGGCATCCTCTTGGGCATCTCCTTCCATAGCCCTGGTACACACTCTCAAAGTGTGTAACCCAAATGAGCTCCGTCTTCTTTCAGTAGTCACCTAAATTAAAGCAGCCACAACTAAGGGCTGGGGCTTAACGCCAAAGCTTTGCAGTGGCAGCACCGTGTTTAACACAAGTTCCATTAAAAAGAGCCCATTACTACTACTGAAGGAAACGATGCCCGGGGCCTCTCTAAAGTGTTGCGAAAACCTCATTGATAATTAAATGTTGGTTACCCCCGGTATGCATCGCTCCCGCACTTTGCTTACCAATCAAACCTCCGCCCACCACTGCTGCCATTTGCTCTCTCTCTCCTCAGTGTTTATCAAGGAATCATACAGCCCTCTAATAGGTGCCAATTAGAACCAATGGGGGCTCTGGGGTTAATTATTCCCAACACAGTATTTGATTGAGCGTATTTAGAGCAGTACAGTGCCGGGGAAAAAATGGTGACAGGGGTAACGGTAGATAACGCCTTAGTCTTTGTTGATGTACACCCACAGACAGTGGCAGACACATGCATGCTAATGTGCACGCATGCACACACATACACATCCAAAACCTGTTCCTAAGAAGCTGAAATGACTTACTTCCTCTTCCTAAAGCATTTAGTCTTAATATAAATAATTTGATTCTGTGATGTACTTCGTATTACGTGCCTTGTGTAAAACAAGACAAAATTGCAGGCAGTGGCCTCATGTTGCACCTCCCATGTTTCATCCAAACCGCTGCCAATTAATTTGATTAGGATCCACATATCATGGTATTCAAAGTCCTTGCTTTGCATACTCGCTCATAACGGCTCGTGTTGATCTCTCAAGGTAGCGTGGGAATATAGACAGGAGGATGAAAGAGGCAACTTGTTAATAATTTGTAATGTTGAATAATCTCACTCACTGCTGAATAATAAGAAATGCCCCAAATGTATAAGATTTCACTGCTGAAGCAAACAAACAAAAACAACAGCCAGTGAGAAATCGTTATGCAGGTTCTTTCAAGTGCAACATGGAGTGTATTGCCATCAATAATACAATAATATGTGAAAAAGGAAAAACAAACGTGGATCCAAGCAGCTCTCCTTGAACAGTAAACACTGGCATGAGAAGAAAGTAAAGAAAAAGCAAGACAAAAAAATAATACACACAATGAGCAGTAGGTATCTGATTTATGCTGGGCAAATAGATAATAATCATTATGCCCAAATAGTGCCTCTCCTCAGTCACACAGCAAAGAAGGAAAGACATAAAAGTAAGTTGAGAATAAAGCTTTTGACAGGTTGCTAATGGATCGCTGTAGGCCCATCTGTTTCACTGCAAATAGAGAAATGGTGGGGTTTTGATTTGGGTGTTGAAACTGTTACCACTGTCACTGTAAACAATAATTGTCAAACATATTTACCTCGCAATCGCTTTAGCAGATGTTCCGCTTTTTGTTTCAAGCAGCTTTTTTGTGTGTTGTATCTCCCCTCTGCAGACACACCACATGCCCCACCACCACCACCACCACCACCACCACCACCACTGCTGCTGCTGCACCCCCAACTAGAATATTGAGCAGGTATTTGCGAAAGGTGCTCCAGGGCACGGAGTGCGAGGGATTGGGTGGGGTGGGGCGGCGGGGAGAGGGGACGAGAAGTGAGAGGGGAGGGTAGTGGGAGGAGGGAAAGGGAGAAAGAGGGAGAGAGAGAAAGAGAGGAGGGAGGAAGAGATTATCTGGGCCCTTCATCAGTGGTTCAGCCCCCCCCCCCCTCCTCCTGCTCCTGCCCATCGTGGAGCCCTGAGGGCCCGGGGAGGCGGCCCCGTGCCTCGCAGCCATGCAACCTCTTTATCACTCTAATCTGTTAATTGTAGGCGCTCAATTGGCACATGGTGGCTTTTTATTAGAGCCTCCCAACATTAACTAGACAGAGAATGTAGAAAAGCTGTGGCCCTTGTCTTTTCTCTTTTACTCTTTCTGTCTCACATTTAAAGCAGAAATATACCAGTATGCTCTGCTTTACACGTCACACTTAGACTTTTGAAATCCTATTTATGATGAACAAAATTTAAATCAGAATAAACTAAAAAAGAAATGTAAATACCAAAACCAGCAATAGAACAATAACAACTATATTCAATATTTCCATCTTAAGCTGACAAAGACTATAAATAAATCACTGAAAAAATCCTCTTCTTCCAAATGAGAGACACAATATAGCTCTTTCTCTTTTTTTTTTTTGATGTGTCTCCCTCACAATGGAGGCCTGGCTCTTTAGAAGGAGCATGAATGCAGAAATGACCCTTTACTGCAGGCAAGTGATCAGCAGATCTGATCTCAGGTGTTCAGCTCTCCTCCCTCTGCTCCTCCTGTTGCCTTTGTGCAGCTTGTTACAGTGAGCCGATCCCCTCGTCCGCAGAGACTCTGAACGACGACTGTTGGAAGGCCAGAGGTCTCCCCCTGTCCCGTCCAGGCTTGTCTGCTCCGATTGCTCTTTTCCCCCCCCCTTGCAATTTCTCTGCCTGCTCCTTTGTTTGTCAGACTTGTGGTTAGTATCAATGAGGCTGCTGAGACGTCCACAGGTCTATTTGAAAAATAAGAGGGGCGGGGGATTTACTCGGGCTGTCCAGGTGACGCAGACTTGAATGCACTCTTCACACACATTCACACACCTTCAATGCTTTCTGTGGCCCAAACAGCTTGTGTTTGTTGTCAAAAGACTGATTAGGAAAAGGACCCCTCTCTGCTGGTGCACCCAAACTCCCACAAAAGGCCAACAGCAGCTCATTTCTGATAATTCGGTGTGTTTTTCTGTGCAAACGTTTTTTCTCAGTATCAGCATTTCACCAAAAAGCTGTGACTAATTTACAGTGTAGTCAAATTGAGTGCCACAAAAGGAGACGGCCATTTTTTTTAAAATTCAAACGTAAGAAATGCTTTTATGTAGATTCTGTGAAATAACCAAATGACTTGCAAGGAAGTTGAAATTCAAAAGGCAAATTGCGCGCGCGCGTGTGTGTGTAGGGTCACAGCTCAGAAGTTCGTTTTCCAGTTTAAAAGCTACGCGTGGTGCGTCTGACGATTGATGCTTTAAAATGTTTGATGTCAAAGTAGCAAAGGGGAGGGTGTGTGTGTGTGTGTGTGTGTGTGTGAGTGTGTGGGGGGTGTTATACTTTCAACAGAGTTTTACCTCATGAATCCCACAGAGAAATGCAGGCCTGCAACTTGGTGACAGAACAATGGAGTGAGCGATTTATGGCTGGCCATTAACAACTCTGGCTTTCAGGCCCCCATACTGCAAACAGGTGTTTTACGAGTCCGCCTGCTGTTTATTTCCACCAACTTTCAGAGTTTCCATTTCTACCCCTGACCAAGGGTTAAAAAAATTAAACAGCTCAGTAGATGACAGCTTTAGATCACATGGTTTATACTTTCTTCCTGTTTGGTTCCATATTTGACTGAGTGAGAGAAAAAAAAAAGTCTTGAGAAGAAACACAGGTCCCTTTGCAGCTGAAGAATATTTGACTTGTTATGACTGATCACTGACTGAGTCGCTTTTTATTGGTTCTTCACCACAGAAGCAAAAGAATTAGTGCTGCAAGAACATTAAAAATGCCAGGAAGGACATAAAAGGCTTGACGCTGCCTCAATTGCACAAGTACGAATTGATTTAAGTGTAAACACGTCAGGCTTACAATCATTATCACACCAGTTCTGCCACCCAACAAAGCCACCCGATGTCCTCGGCTGCTTTTTTTCTCCCGTGTCTCTGTTCGTGTCAGATTCACTCGTGGCAAGAAACAAAAAAAAAAAAAATCATGATAACAAATTGGATTTGGACAGACAGAGATTCAATTTGTTTAACATGTTTAATTTTTCACAGGCAGGAGAGACTTTTGGCTCCTGGTTCAATGGGGTCTTTGTCTATGTGGAGCGACAGTCTTAGAAAAAGAATAACTTTTGGGAAAACAGATTTGTGACTGAGCACGTGTTCGGGCTTGCACTTGTCCAGTTTGGTTGAGCGTGGGTTTTTGTGATTGCATTTGTTTTGACTCTATTTCTTGAGTCCTTGTGTGCTCTAATTTGCACATTTTCAATGTGCCTGTGTTTTGAATTTGTGCTTCTCTGAGTGGAACGATTTGTGCATTTGAGCGAGAAAGCTTATTAAGAACTCTTCGCAGCAAAGCTTTTATCTTGACTCTGTGGCCTGGTCACAAGAACTGCATGCGACAGACAACAGTGGGTATGATACAGAACTAAACACACCATGAATCTGTCTATTTTGGGTCAACAGTGCCACAGAGTGCAGCTGCGGGAGGCTTCTGCACCCTGAATGCTCCTCAATCACATCTGCTCACACTCTGAACAGTTACGAGTATTGTCATTAATCTGAGGATTGACCTCAAGTTTTAAGGTAGATTTATATTTCAGACACCTAACCATGAGTGATCCTAGTGACAGTAGAGTTGGCTCAAAAGCTCACCGCTAATAATAAGGAGAACAAATGTAAAATGTTTCCATACAATATGTAAAAGAAATTCCTCTGTCCTCAACCTGCGGATGCCGTTTAAAACAAAGAAGTTTTTTATTAAGGTATCATTTTGGATCAGTGGAGGAGAAATCTGTGGGAAAGTAAAGAGAGAGGATGTGAAGCGTTTCCTGAATGGATACATTTTCAGGTTACGGCAGAAGACAGGGAGTAACTCTGCCATCCTGCATGGAGTGAAACTAATCTAATTCGCTTTGAGGAATGTAAGTGGGCCAATGCATACAAGGTGTGAGGCGACGGCCTGTAAACAAAACTCCTGAAGGGTTTAATTAGAAACTGACACGCATGCAATATACCTTTTGGAAAGCTAAATATAACCTAAAATTGCTACCTTAGCAACTTCAACGATTTGCTGAGGTTTTGCTGTAATGTCTATGTAGGTTTAAACAGGTCTTAAGAATACAATAAGTCCTGAAATCCCTAACAAGTCTTGTTGACTGATCGACTTGTTGGCCGGCTTTCACGCTGAAGCACGAGAGAACACTTTTACTCTATGCGTAATTACTTCAAAAATGTCTCGTAGTTAAACAAGAAAACTAGCTTTTGAGTAGCGTGCATGCTACTTGTAAAGATTCTTTCTTCGTGACTCATGTAACAGAGAAATATGTTCTGAAGTTATAAACAATAGAGACAAATGTGAAAGTCCTCCCACTGCACATTGGTGCCATGGGATTTTCCAGTTAATTCCTCTTAGCAGAGGAGAAACAGCACTGAAGCTTTGCAGCAAGTATGAGGTGGGACTACATGTGTATGTGACTAGCTTAAACTAATTGTCTGTGTAGTGAAGCAGTAGCTGTTTCCTGTTCTGTTGACAGCTTTGTCATTGGCGGTCAAACTTTGCAGCGAGCTGAACATGCCACCCTCCAGACCGCACTCCAGTTAAATAGCTTTTATTGGGTGACTTTTCGCCAGGCTAAATGGGAATACATTTTATTCGTAGTGTTTGGGGAGAGCCTGAGGTGTGTACGGCCAACATAAGTGCAAAGGCTTTGCAACTTAAAGGAGCCCTTACCTCCCGGCACTGTTTTATTACAACTACTGTTTACATCTCCCAATACATCCTAAGTATTTCCATTATTAAGTTTGGACAAATCATTTGCCTGGGGTTCAAGGTAGTATGCCATTGAAACATGATCCTACTGTTGATCTTATTACTGCCAAACCAAACAAGCAGAAATCAATTTCAGCAGGAAAGGTAAAGGAAGAAGAAAAAAAGAGGAAATTAGATCAAAACGATCGGGGGTGGTGGTTGCAGCTGTGGGTGCAGGAGAGAGGCGGGGCTTTGAGATATATATGCCACGAGTGTTTGTTCGCTGCCCAAACAAGTCGACAAATAGTGAGCCGTAATTTCTAAGGCATTAAAATATTGTACCTCTCTACAGAGCTGCTCACCCCCACCTCCTGCCCTGGGGGTGAAACCAGACACCTTGGATTATAGTTTTTTTCATATTCATCACATACTGTGCTTGGTTTTAAAGTCTCACTCCACACTGTGAGAAAGTATGTTCCAGCTGCTTTGGCACTAACGACGCCTCAAGTCTGATTAGCTATTTGACAGTTTAAAGCTTTTTATACACCGGTTTTTCGTTTCATAGATTGACATAATAGAGTGGTAATGAAAATACAGTCCCTGTTTCTTTTCCTGCATTTGTTATTTGTTGTTAGGAAGAGCTTCCCTGCAAATGTTAATTAAACATAAAATGGATATCCAAATACTGCAAGAACTGAGTCCAGCGTTCACTCTGTTCTTCTGAGTGTTTGTGAGGAGCTTAGAGTTGGAGCTGTTGTTATTTTTGCTACCTTTATTCAAAAATCAGCCTAAAAACAAAGACAGGGCAGAAAGTGCAGTGCTGTGTCCCACTGGACACTGGTCTGTCCCAGCAGTGGTCTATCCCAGGAGAACGTACACCCCTGGAGAAAAATGAGTGAAAAAGGGATGTGATAAATTAGCCCTGGGAGGAAATGCAAAGCAGAGGTTCTGGCAACAGGCCACTTGAAACCCCTATAAAACAGCAACATGCATAGTCTCTCCGCTATATTCCTCACATTTGGGTGGCACTTAGAGGAGAGGAAAGCAGGACGACGCTTTAACACTGTTAATACCAGATGAGTGATGTCATGGAAAAGTTAGCCATGTTTCACAGCTTGTACCACCGCCTCCTCCTGCTTGTTTGTCCATGCAGGGGATGACAGTTCAAAAATACACATACTAATGGCACACAGTATATGTTTGTGTGCAAATACGCACGCACACTAATGCAAACAGACATGTGAGCTCAAATACAGATAAACATAAATACACATTTACATACAAACTGTTAAGTGTACTCTTGTATGTCTTGAAATGGGTTCATCAACTTCTCATTTTAAAGAGCGTTCGCAGGGCTTGCAGCATCAGAATCTTTATTTACAACGTATGTGTATTTGTGTATGTGTGTGCAGATTTTGGCACTGGATATTGTTTTGAATATGATCTGCCTACGATGAACATGAACAGACAAGTCGATGTGAGAATTCCATTCCAAACTTACTGCTAGGCTTATTATACTAACTATTACAAAACAAACTAGGTCATTTGCATTCTGCTTTTACATGGCTAAACCCACGGTGCAGAGCCTGCTACTAACATATGGCATATTCCTTAAAGATCATACATATTTCAAATATGTTAATATGCCTCCGAATATATGCAGTGTGAGGTTACAAAACGCACATTAGAAAGCCATGAATTAATCTCATGAAAAATGCAAACCTGTCTAATTATTCTTTGGGACAATCATCAATTGCAAAACAGCTTCTTGCATTCAGGAAGAGAGAACAAATAGTCGAGAGGGAATTGCATGCTCTCCTTCTGCATTAGCATTTTTCTATTTAATGCTGCAGTGTTTCCAGCACTGGTCAGTCATGCAGGCTGATCGAAACCAACCAGAATTCCCAGGGACTTTCGCCCTCTTACATCATATAGCAGAGACTGTAATGAGTGAAGAAGCTCTTTCTCTCTGTATGTAAATCCCTGGGAATGTGCAGGGGCCCTTAATGTTACACAAAGTTGATTTTCCAGCTTTGCTGCTTTAGATAGCTTTGTGAGTGGGGCAAGGATCACTAAACTGCTCCTGAGTGCACACACATACGCCAAAGGTTACCATGTGAGCACCTTGGCATACGGTCACTGTGTCTCTTTGTGTCTGATTTACATCAAAAGGTAGCTGGAAATGACTGATCACAAGGGAGAGCAGATAAACAGGTGACACAGCAATGAAAGATAAATTCAGAAAACAAAAACAAGGTACATTCAGCACCACGCTAATGACTCACATGCTGTTCCAAGGAAAGACCTCAAACAGTTCAGAGCTGCCTGTTGAAGTGAATTGTGTCAATCAAATGCGTGTATTGAATAGCAAAGCTTTATGACTGTGGCAACACTAATTGCCTGTTATCTTTGCAGAAAGCTAAGGTCTGGCTTTGATTACATACTCTGTTATATGCGCTCTACTGTGGAATTGTCAAGGCAGTCAACCTGTTTGTTTGAAGCTGTCACTCACAGCGGTCAGTAAAGATGACGGCATGTCAATGTAAGCTCCACCAGAAAAACAACAAAATAACTTCTCTTGTGCTCACACCAAACAAAACCATAAAGCAGGAAGGTACGTTTAATTTCTGACAGCACACAACTTTCAGACATTGAGGCCTAATACTGTATATTACACCAATAGCTAAATAAAACATAGCACCAACTTGACAAGCTAATGTATCTTTCTACACTCAAGTCAAAACATATTTATCTTAAAACTTTAAAGAACAGCTGCATTTCATCAAACAGGAGCTTGGCCTTAAAAACAGCGCTCTCACCACTCCTTTACCGCTCACAAATCTAAGAGAAGACAGCATTTCTTTGATGCCAGACAACCCAAACGGCAAACATAATACTGTCTGCAAAGTGTGAATATTTGTATCTTTTTTTTTCTTCATCTTCTCTTTTTTTCTGCCTGCCCTGCTGTCTGCCTGTGTTGTTTTGAAGCGGTGAATAGATTTAAAAGATGCCGGATGACAAGACAAAGAGCTGGGGAATAGCCCCCAGGCGCTTGTGCTTTAAGTCATGCCATTTCCTTGCATGGCAGGCAGCCCTAAATAAGTTACTTATAAGCATTTATTGATGCACAAGTGTGGCATCTGTTCCTAGGCTGTGGTTCTGGATGTAATTAGCTCAGAACCTTGCGCACTTCAATCAAGCGACACATTAAGAGATACAACTCCCCCACACCTCCCTCCCCTTCAATGTTTCTTCCTCATTCCCTCTTTCAATCTCTCTCGCTTGGGTGTTTCACTCATTCACACTGTGCGGAATCCTCCATGCACAGTAATTACTCCACGATAACCTCCATCATCATTATCGTTATCCTCTCCAGCATTCAGCCAGCATAGTGGGGATTGCTTAACTGTAAAGCCAGTGAGGTCCTGCTGTGGTGTAGGGACTCGCTTTGATGACATCATCGCAGATAAAGGGACACTAAACAATCAAATAGGCACATGAAATCAGTCGCTGGTTCAGGCGTGAGCTATTTCACAGAGGCAGATTTGAAACGACCCCTGAAATTCTTTTAATAGGGTTTGTTTCACTGTGTGCGGATCGCTTTGTTGCCTTGTGTGTGCACACACAGACAAACCGTAGTGTGTGTTTGTCTCTGTGTGTCCGTGTGCATGTACTTAGGCACGGCGAAAAGAGGAATTAAATTTGATTAATTTCAGACGGATTTTGAAAATATAAACTATTCATTTTGTTACATAGAACACAAGAGAAGGTTTAAATCTAGCCCAGGGGTAGAGCCTTTGTGTTGAGTCTCCTTTGATATTACTGAAGGCTTTTTATTGAGCTCTTGACATGATAGATAAACCATACAGTGGATTGAATGGCCTTCCTCTGCAGCACCCAGTAAATGCCATTTGCCATTAACAATGCTGCAGTGGGGTACATAAACCATTAATATAACCTTTATGACCAAAGCGGTCTAACTGAGCATGTCTCCTATACGCAGCTCCTCCTCTGATGGACGTGTTAGCTGAGGCCTCTTCTCAGCACTACTAAAAGAAGAATTTAATTGCACCAAACAGATGAGATGACAGACATTAGCTTTTTAAAGGCTGTCGTAAAATGGAGACAGAATGAAAAACATAAGAACTGGTGCACCTATCTCCTGCAACCTCAGCCAATAAAAATGGTATCTCACTGTGGAGAAAAAAGCTTGTTGTTTCTATGTGGTCTGACAAAGCCAGCAACCAGTAACAACGAGTCTATGACCTGCAGTGTGGGTTCAATTGACGTGACAGGATGAGTGCCTCTTCCAGGCCAGGGGTGTGGAGAGGGTGGAGAGTGACAGGCGATCAGTCACAAGATGAGTGGGCCCAGTATAGAGACCTGTGGGGTGCCACAGACCCTCGGCCACTCCAGCAGGGCCTGGCCATTGATCATCAGTGGGGGCCTATCGAGGAAGGGATGTGACTAAAGCAGGCATGTGTGGAACAATGGTCCATAGTTTGGCCGACGTGCTTCAGCAGCTGGGCGTCAATGCCTTTAATAGAAGGGGTAGACTCCCTCTATATGGCCCACAAAGCATTGTCTGTTTCCCCACTTGGACAGAAAAGGTGGTTTTCTTCGAGAGGCCGTACCCACTATCATGTGGTGGCTTTTTCCTCTTTAGCCAGCAGCCTCCATCAGCTGAATGGACTTTGTGGCTGACATGGTCTATATGTTTGTGTGTGGATGGAGGGGGGAAGCGACAAATGAAGAAAGCAGCCCATTGAGTCACATAGCAAGGGGGAGAACACACACAGCATATCACAAGGGAGCATCTGGTAGGAGGAATGTGTACATGATGTCAAATGATAGTCCAAAGATAGGCCTCCCTTCATAAAAACTAGCGAGGGTGATAAAGGGCAGCCCTAACAAGAAGAGTCAAGAGGAAGAGAATCTTGTTTGTGTTGCCTTGTCGGAGAGTTTTCTTAATGGGGTTCGTTGGCAATGCACTACAAGACTGGGGAGGTCTCATGACACATGAGTAGGAATGTTTCCATGACCAAGTAAACTGTCTGACTCAAATTCTGTGGTTGGCTGGAGGAACAGACAGCACAATAGTTTCTTCCCCTCCCATCCCCTTCAACATCCACACCAAGTATGTCTGTCTGGAAAGATAAAAAAGTTTTGAAGAGCATGCGTGCAAATCCACCTTGATCCATCCCCTGAATACACACATACTGTCAGTGTAGGCCAAGGCATGTTCAGGCACATGGAAGCTATTAAGAATCCTGAAAACACCTGCTATAATGCTCTACAGTTTGCCTATTAAATCACCACCTGTCCATGCACAGGTATCAGCGAAGATAAGACCTTATTTCATGAATGTCTTTGAGTGTGCTATAAAAAGGTGCGTACATGTTATTATGCAGCAAGATGACCACGGAGAGGTTATTCTTTGGTTTCAAGCCGCTGAATCCTGTGTCTTATGGGGGCCAGTTAAGTATCATTATATGATTATTACATTAAATAGAAACACACCTGGTATCGCTAGTGGTACTGTTCTCCTTATGTCAAATCTCTAAAACAAAAGTTTGGGGCAACCCAGTATCCTATCAATTACATCCATATTGGATGGTTCTGCACCTAATAAGTCGCATCCAGTGCCAACATCATTCTTTGCTAGTGCGGGAAGTAGCCTACCATCATGATCTCTCCCTTCTCTTAACCAAGTGTATTAAGTGTCTAGCCTTAATCATAGATTTTTTGCTATAATCACAACCTTTCCCTAAGCATAAACATACTATTGTTACTATGTACATGTATTGTATGAGGGAAGAATTTAAAAATGGCATTTGACGCAAACATTGTCAGTTATGTAATCAATTATCTAATATCGACAATTTGGTTATTAAAATATATATTTTCTTATTGGCAATTCTGGGTTAAAAATTAGACTTTTTTTGTCACTCAGTGGTGGTTCACTTTATGCCCACATTAATAATGGGCAATTAATTACCCAAAGATTGACTTTGAAACTCATCAAAAGTCAAACCTGAGCCTGGCCACACATATGTGTACAAGCAAATTTGTAGCTTTTGATCAGGTTGCATGGTTGTCATATTGCCTTCATGTTAAGATTAATAACGTTTTATAAACTATTTCATCAGAGTATTAGAAATGCCCATGTTTCCAAACTCAATAACACAATAAATGGCTGTGGTCCCAGCCACCCAGGCACCCAAGCCTCAGAGCTTCATGCAGACCAAGTGGAAGCGGGAAATGGGCGATCAAACAACCATTTATCATGCACTTGTCAGATCTTGACCTCCTTCCCATTAGCAGGCAGATGTTGCCCAGCATTCAAATCCACTCTGTGTCTGTGCATTCAGAATAAACCAGGACCACCAATCAGTTTGTACATAGACACATACACACACATACACATAAGCAAAGCACACAACAGTTGTATGTCAGTGGGGACAGAGCCTGGGTAGGGTAGAGTGAATGGTGGTTGTGGGCAAGTCATGGGGGAACACTCACCTCGGCTCTGAAGCCCCTAGGTGGTTGACCTATCCACCTCCCCTCTAGTGTATCTGTTAGCCTCTCTCTCTCTCTGTCTCTCTCTCTCTCTCTCTCTGTCCCTTGGGGTCTGGTGGATGGAGATCATCCCAAGGGGGTCCTCCTTTCAGCCACCTGACTATTACCTGTGGACTGAGCTGTCACAGTTAGCTACCTGCACTGGGGAGATACAGCACGCACACACACATTAACACACTTACGTACAAACACTCTGGTGGTGACACCCCGAGGGAGTGCTGTGGCAGGGGGGAATGAGACTACCAGGGGACCCAGGAGCTCTGGGGAAAGAGAGCATGCCATCAGTCAGGAGCTGGCCATGTGCTGCCAGTGACATGAGCAAGATAACTGTATGGGTAGCAAACAAATCTTATGGTGATACATGTGGGAATACTTTTCCAGTTATGAGAAATAATTATAATCCACAATAACTATGGCAACAATATTTAAAAAGTACAGGATATACAGAGTTTAATAGCTGTACAGCTAAACCATGTTATTTGTTGATGTACAGTAAGTTTAACTAAGCAGCTCAGCAGATCAATACCAATAAAATGTTAAAGACTGTGTGATATATGATATCAATCAAATTGTGGTTTGTCTGATAACAAATTGTATAAAAAGTGTGAGACACAAGGATCACATAGGTACAGGGTAACAGGGCTATTTCAATAAATACTCAGCCTTTGTTATTTATAAAAGCAAAGACTGCTTATGAGCTAATTTATAACATAACATCATAATGAAATTAAATATTTAGAGAATGGCTTTTCATTTATGAAAATTGTCTGTGTAACAAGAAAGCAATGCTGATAACAATGACTTTTCTTCAGCAATTTTGATAAATGAGCCACAGGTTGGTCTTGAAACAATCTGCCCACTATAACCCCCATCCTATCCATCATCGTCAATGCTCCTGTTGTCTCAAATCATGAGGACCAATGAAAACACTGCACGATAGCTAATTTAATAATGCTAAGCATTTGTGCCTGCACCCTTGCGTGTACAGTCTTTTACCTTGTTTAGTTAAATAAACCTTCATCACCTTGTACAGTCTGACAACAAGGGCTCTGCAAGCATCTCTGCAGCTCCTCACCCCCTCAACCCCCACCTTAAAAAGATGTGACACAGGGCACGTGAGGACTGTAGGGTCATAAAAAAAAAGCCCAAGTGAATCATTAGCTTGGTTTGGTGCCAGCCAGGGCTAACTCATTAGCTACGTCAATGATCTGCCCTCCAGACAGAATCCCCTCCTTTTAAATACATCTGAAATTCACCATGCAGCTAGGCTTTTAAATGATAATTGCATTTCATGGCTTGCTATAACCTCACTAGGCAGCTTTGGCCATAGTCCTGCTGAGCTACACTTAGCCAGACTGTTGCAAAGTGGCAGTTGAGGTCTTTTGTCCCAGCTTGTTACACCCCAATGTGCCGGCTTTTGCTATCAAGGGAAGTCAGACGTCCTAGGGCCACTGTAACTTTATTAAGCACAATGCCAACCCTATGTAGCACCCAAGACAGGGCAGGAGGGAGGTGAGGTGGACAAAGCAGACCATTGTGGGTGAGGTTGGAGGACTGGTGCGGAGAACCACATGCTCTTTTCCCACACTTATCAGTTGGGGCCCGGCATCCGAAAATAACAGCTGATGGATAATAACAGCAAGAGACAGCAGGAATTAACAGTTTTGATAAAGAGAACACACCACTTTTTGTGTGTTTAGATCTATTATTACTCACTTCAATGCTGCATTATTTGCAATATATGAACTGGCATTATCATTTTTGCAATACTGGCCCAAGCAGATCACTGTGCCCTTGCTACATGTATTTTCCAGATACTCGTCACAGATAATGGAGAGTGAATAGTCACGTCTTTGTATTTCTTTAAAGATTATTTTTAGGCAGTTTTATGCTTTTTTTTGATAAGACAATAGAGAGTCAGTAGACAGAGGGGGGATGCGCCAAAAGGCCGACTGGGCTGATTTTGACCCCTGGCCATTGCGGTTAGGACTCAGCCTTCATGGTACGTGTGCTACCAGGTAAGGTACCAGTGCACTTGTTTCATTTTACCAGTTGCTTCTTTTTTTGTTGTTGTTGAGCTCATTCTTTCAAAGACATAATTGACAGAAAAAAGATGAGCATGGAGCCTATGTAAACATTATTGCAGGGCAGTGCATGAAGAAATGTCATGTCTCAATAAAAGATGATTTTTGGTTGGTTTATCTAAATTTTTAAGTTTTTACCACCCACTGTACATGGAGTTTACACCATAGAAACCATAGAATAAGGTGATCCTAACGGATAGGATTAAAAGAGTTTTATATAGTTTTTATAATAGAAGTCTTTCCAACAATATATATTGAGACTTTACATTCATTCAAACCAGCCAAAATCCAAGCAAGGTATACATTTGACAAATTCATCATACTACACTGGCTATATTATTCTCCTGTTTGATCTAAAAGCGGAAAAATATCAGTGTAGAGATAAAAGTCAAACACCTGATAATTCTGTGCAGGTAATGATGAATTGATCACAGTGTACTCACAGTGTCCATACTGTACATTTAGGCATCAGTTTGGTTTCAAATGCATCGTGTTTAAATAGTGCTGCAATTTTATTCTCACATTTGCACAGGCAGAATGTGTTGCAAGTGAACGGTGACTTCTCCCCGAGCTGAAAGGTTGTACCCTGGCGCAAAGCGCTGACCAGCAGGGTCTCTAGACAGCGGAGGAGCAGGAGACAGAGAAAACAATCTTCTGCTTGTTTCTGCTTTACCTCTCCTGACATGGCCTGACCCCTCCATCGATCTCCTCCGCGCACAATGGGCTTCCTCCAGAAGAGAATGCCTCGTGTGTGTATGTGTGCGTGCATGTGTGTGTGTGTCCTCTTTCCTAACAATATATTTTGTTCTAACTAACATGCCCAAAACTCTCCGGGACAAGTCTCCAAGGTGTTTTCCAGAAAGGCTGATTCTGATGTTCATATAATGTTGCAAGAGCATGGAAGTTGTACTAACATGCGGATATATATATATATATATATTTATACTGTCTATGGAAAATGGATGGTGTCTTTATTTTTTAATGTAGCTGTGACATTTTATTTTTCTCAATTCTAGTGACCAGTAATCACCTGACGTGTGTGTGTCTCTTTTCTGTGATCTTCACCATTTACCAGCAGGGAGAGTTTGTGTGAACGCTTGTCAACATCACTGACAAAAAGCACGTTGAATCATCGTACCACACACACGTGCTCATGTGTACACTCACACCGGCTTGTGTGCGTACACTACACACACTGCCCACTCGTCTTATCTTACACTTCTTGTTAGAAGTAAATACAGTACAGTGAGTAAACCAGGACCCCTGCCAAAAACTAGAAAAAAATCAAAATGAAAAGAAAATGAAATTGAGAGAGAGAGAGAGAGAGAGAGAGAGAGAGAGAGAGAGAGAGAGTGAAGAAAGGGATGGAGAGAGAGCTGTTTGGGACTAGAAAGTGACTTGAGATAAAAATAACTAGTCACACGACACAGAGCAGATCTGGGCGCTGCTTCACTGGCCCCGGGGCTCGGCCTGCCCAGCCACCACTGCGAGAGAGAGGGGAGGGTGAAAGAGAGGAGGGATGAAGAGGTGATGGCAAAAAAATGAGAGAGGGTTTGGGGGATGGATGGATGAGGGACTGGATAGGGCGAACGGGGGAGAAGCTGGTGGTAAGGGGCGAAAATCTGTAAAGCTCACAGAGGGAGGTGGAAAAGGGGAAAATGTCCAGGGGTGATTTGAAAGGTACAGAGAAAGAGGAAATGAGTGTGTGAGGACTGAGGGACAGAAAAGAAATAATGACTGAAGGATTGTGTAGCGGAGGAAAGACATCTGATAAAGAAAGAAATAATATGAAAAGAAAGAAGGAAAGAAAGAAAGAAAAAGAGAAGTTGTGTTTGATGTATGCTCTCTTGCTTACTATTGTGAGTTCTCCTTAATATGCTGCAGGCTAAACAAAAATCTTTTGTGATTAATTGGAAAAAAGTGGACTATTATGAACTGACTGCACAAAAGCCGGTGCATACAGTAATATAAATACTAAATGAGCACCACACAATGCGATGCAAATAGCTGGCAAGGGAGAGAAAAACAAGGTAGGAGTGTTCAAAGCTCTTAATATATATTCATCTGAATTAATGCATTATGTATGGCTCTTTCTCTTCCTCTCTGGGGGGTTACATTTCTTTTGTACATTGATAACACCCATAATATGTTGGAGTCTGTTGGTCAACTTCTGGTTTCTGAAAACAAGTTGGACCATATTCTGGCTTGTGTTATTTGTACAAACCCAAAGTGACAAACAGGCCACTGGTCATTGTAAGTCTGTAAGCTCCATGACATTATACGTAGTGATGTTGAAGGATGCTCTGTTTTTGATGCTTATAAAAATTACATTTGAAAAACTCTCTCCTCTCATTACATGTGATAAGACCTCGCTGCAATTTTTTTTTTTTTTGCTTAGTATATAAATGATATGCATTTCTTCTTAGAATCTATAGTTCCTGGTACATCTGCCTGTGTAGATTTGAAAACCCTTTTTGGTGTTTGAAGTGACCTTTTGAATAAGAGAAAAATGTATCAAAATAAACCTTTCGACATATTCACCATCTTTCACAGCACGGCTGCTGGCAGTTGTCTTTTTAGAAAATTTGCTCCTTATGTATCATAAATCTCATGAATTCAGAAATTGGTAGGAACAGGCTGTGTCATCAGGTGTAAGGACATCCCACGCAGCTAACCTGATGAATAGTCCAAACACCTCCATCACTGTAGGGAATCCTCTTTTAAAGTCCTTGGCTAACAAGCAGCTGGAGCGAAACCTCTTCAGTCCCGCCTCTGCAACAACATAAAAACTTTTATTTTTCCCTGTGTCAATATGCGAGTGACTGACAACAGTGTGTTTCCATCCGGGCAACATATGCCCTCCATGCTGCTTAACAACCTCGTCAGTGGAGTCTGCAAAGGACCATAAAAAATAGGCGACCACGGATAACGCCTGATGGCCATTCTTGGCATCAGGAGGGGGGCCCCCTCCTCCTGAAGCAGGGCTAATTAACCGACAGGCTTATCTAATGATATCCCTATCTCCCGCTTTCTGTCTCTTTCTCTCTCTCTCTCTCTCTCAGCCTAGGCCCCCCTTAGACACGTCTCCCTGCACGCTGACATTGTTTTCTATTATTATTCAGGCACTGGTGCCTCGGTAAGTAGTAAAAAGCCTGTTGACCATTCAGTGGTCAGTGGAGAAGAGAGCTGGGGCTGTGGATAATTAAAAGTTCCCCAGGTCTCTGGCCCTCAGGGGTTAAAAGGAGGGGAGGAATAGGGGAATTGTGGGGCTGAAACAGGGGCCCTCAGTGGAAGTCATGTGCAATTCGCTCTTTTGGGTAGCTGCACCAGCACAACAGATCTGTGAATCAAAAATGAGTCTACAACCCTAAATTTACCAATGTGCTACATTCTGAAGTTTAGCTTGTGTGCTTATAGTTTAACTATTAGAATACACAGAAGAAGTTAGCATGAGTAGTGATAACCACTGTACACAGACAAAAACTGCCCTACCTGCATGCAATTTTGCTGTGACTTGAAGAAAAAATCATCACGGCCACACTGAAACAAAACATTTCAGATGTTAACATCAATGATAACCCCAAAACAAAATGGAAAAACAAAGCCAAATATTGCAGATCTCATGGATTATCAGTTTTGCAACTGAACCCCTCTGGTTCTTGCAGGTGTTCAGCTAGTGTGCTTATCACTTATCTTTTACATCCAGATATAGTTAATCTGGCTGTGACTTTAATTCGAAAATTAAATATTTTTGTTTTGGATCTGAATCCATCTTCGGACAATCTTTCATTTGGACAATGAATTTTGTATTTCTTTGTCTTTTTTTCCCCTTACTTTATTCTTTGTCCTGAAAACATGCGATACACTGGTCTCTTATCAAGTACGTTTTGTATTTACGTAGAGAACATTATAACCAAATGTTTGTCATTTTTTGAACATAAATCCTCAACACATAACTTCCCCCACCTCCAGCAAACAACACAGTGAAGTCATAGTGAAGCGAGGACTGTGGCCGTAGAGGCCTTCGATCGATCAGCTGATTAACGCTCATTACTGATTGGCTCTGAGCTGATTGCATCCCATCATCAAGAAATCACCTCTAGCCTTAAGGCATGTGTATGTGTGGGAGCTTGTGTGTGTGTGTGTGTGTGTGCGCGTGTGTGTGTGTTTGTGTGAGTATATATGATGGCGGCTGTCACAGCTCACTCGATTACTAGGAGGTGAGGAGGGGAATAGAGGGGGAGGGTTTGACCATCACAACACACACACACACACACACACACACACACACACACAGAAATGCACACACTATCCAGGGTCAAAAAGGTGTAAACAGAGCGCCAGAAATCATATTGCACGAGGGAGATCTTTCTGCAACAATCTCCATTGGCCGGCCATTCTTCTACCCTTCCTCCCTCCCTTTTCTTCCCGCCCTCCTTCCCCTCCTCCTTTTTTTGGAGTCAGATTTGAGCTGGGTCAAGCAGAAACGCTAGCCCAGTTTCCGCTGCTATGGCCGATAAGGCATTGTACCTTGGCCCAGTAAACAATGGGATGCCATCTGTCCATTAGTGAGAGCACAGCGTGAGGACAGAGAGAGACAGAGCGAGAAAGAGAGAGAGAGAGGGAGAGAGAGCGAGGGAGAGGACCCATTAGTAGGTCCAATGTGAGGGCAACTTGAAACACATGAATGGGAGAACCCTCAGTGAGGGTTAAGCAAGTTGGTGAAACGTTTGGGTAATGAAAAATGAAAAACTTTTTCCACAAAGCTATTTGCTGTTTTTAGCTGTGATTCCACCATAAGCTCATTCTGATGAAAAAAAAGAACAATAGAAAAGCTAGTTTCATTTTGGATTTGCAGAATACATCACAAAACCCATTTCGAAATAAGAATTCATAACATTACAACTGTGTGGGCCTCTGAGGCTTACTCAGCTAAAGAGGTGAACACAAAGGTGGCCTGGGGCAGCGCATGTCTGCCTCCAGCCATGACCCCAGAAAGACCCCCGCAAAATGTCCCCCGAGGGTCAAATGTATTTGTAACTAACATTCAAATGGAAAATCAAAGTCAAAGATCTTCCATCACAATGATACCAGATACAGCAAAATATGCTTCACAGCAGTGTAATGAGAGAAATTACCATCAGTCATGTGATTCTTTGTCTTTTGTGATGGAGACATCGCCTATATATGGCTCGGATCAAAGGCCCTTTGGTGTGGGAGTGCATAATGTAAATGCATACATTTTAAACATTTCATGACTAAAATAATGAAAACATACTGACTGCTCTAATGAAACAGTAAATGATTTTGTCCCATATGCAGCAGCAAACACATGTATTTGTACGCAAAGATGTTTCTTTTGTTACACTGCTACTTCACTTTTTTCAACATTTCTCATTTTCAGGGACAGAACATGAATGTAACGCTTATCCGTTTTTTAAGTTTATTCCCATACTGATGGAGGGATTCATATTTAGACCCCACTCACTGGTCTACCAGTCTTCTTTTCCCCTTTCTCTGTCTCCCTCTGTCTGTACCCATCGTCTGCCTTTCTGTATAGTTCCCTTTTACTCTCTTACGCACACCCGGGGAACTACTAGAAGTGGCAGCTTCACAGCTTCTCATCAGAGTGAAGGAGGAACGGGTGCAAATGTCTGCTCCTCGGATGACACTGTGCGTTGCAGCTCTGGCACTCTGGGGACACTATGGATGTGCTGCAAAGGAACTGATTTGAAAACTGTCGTGTGCCTGTGCGAGACTGAGAGAGTGTAGCATGTAGATTTGACTGTGAGTTTGCAAGTACATTCATGCACATGCCAGATGTCTTCAAGTATGTTGATGTGACATATGTGCATATCTTTAAATGTGTGTGATAAATGTGTGCATGTGCGTACATGCTTTAGTGCGCTTTGGATTGACTGTGGGGGGCCGCACACACATCTCAGTTCCATCCCTTAGGCAAAGAAGTCCTTCCAGAGTGTTTTCACTAAACAATCTATTTCTCGCTTAGGTTGTAACTCTCCAAAAACTGTTGTTTTCTGCAGCTAAAATTTGACAGTGTGTAGTACATGCTTGAACCATGGCACACATTGACAAGCCAGCGGTTGTGAAAGTGAGGAACTACATGAATGTCAGGCAGCGTGGCACTATACACGCTCAGCCAACACTCCACACATAGAGTTTTTTTAAAGCGATGTTGGCCAGCCAGTTTTCAACAGGTTTCATGTGACTAGAGGTCATATGACTTTGATTCCCGTCTGAACAATACAAATTCAATAAAAAACAAATAAGAACAAATAAGAGGTTTTGAAAGTGGATACATTTGTTGTTAAAATTTAAGGACGTGATGTGTAGACTGTAACTGAAAAGCCAACACAATTATAGGAAGTTTACCTTTATCCGTCAATGCACAGCAACGCAAGTCATGCTAATCACTCACAGGGTGAGCTGATATTCAGAGAGAAATAGATAGAAGGGGGGAGAAATATGTGTTGAGAGTAAGACTTAAAAAGACAGACTGAGGGGGAGAGACAGAGCGCCTGAGGGAGGATGGGGAAGGAGGGGTAGGGCTACCTGCTGCGAAACTTCAAAGTCCAAGCTGTCACCTACATTATTTGACCTTTCACCCCATACAAACCCATCATCATATTATTGTCCCAGTGTGTTGTATGTCAGAGCTGCTTTCTGCTAAAAGGAAAAAAGTGTTTCTGAGGAAAATCTAATTTCACCAAAGAGGAAAACTAGACTTAGGAGAGGACAGGAAGAAGAATTTGAGATCTGAAGGTGTGCCTCGTTCCTCTATAGATTTATATTTCTTTCTCTCTCAGTCTGGCCATCTCTTTTGCTCTATTTTCTCTCTCTCAATCTCCTTCTATCTTTCTTCTAGTGATGGTGGTAAAGAGAAGATGCCTTAAAATGATTAGAGTTAAATAAACGGTGGTGGGGCCTCAGGGCCTGGAGGCAGAGCTGATGGGAAATCAGATGCTATCAGCTAGGTGAAGTCGGGCTCACCTGGCTCAGCAACAACAACAACAACAAGACTAACTGCCATGCACGCCTCTAAATTATCAGGATTTACATACATTTCCACTTAAAACTGGGACAGGGACCGGGCAACCCAGAAAGTGTGAGAAAAATGCAAGGAGGCAGCTCGGAGGTCAACTTACTTTTAACTTGCTTGGATTATGACCTGCCACTATACATAAACATAGAAAAAATACACTAGCAGCACTGATCTGATCAAGTTTTCAGCCATGTTATCAGCGCTAACAATATGCGGACAGATTAGCATTACTGACAATGATCAATCTGCTGCCAAGCTCTATTTTTCACAATCTCAGTTTGGCATAGAGATATTCCAAGATTACTGATAATGGAGCAACAAAAGCTGCAGAGACATTTATATGTCTAGGTACACCAGGATACTGCAAAGGAAACTGAAATGTTCCCATGCCAATATGTATGGGGTATTTATAAGCATATATATATATAAAAAACACACATGCACACATCAAAATACTTTAGCAGCTTAAAAATCCTTCATAAAACCATAAGCTTCTGTATAACCACAGCTTTTGTAAGAAGGTAATCACTGATCATGTTTGACGTCATGCCTGGATTGTCATCTACCTAGTCTGTGTGCATGTGTTTTTGTGTGTCTTGTGTGTATATCTGAGGTCATGCCTGGATGGCAATCTATCTTTTTGTGTTACAGCGCCTTAGGGGAGATACTGAAATCTGATAAGCCAAGCAGGAGTGTAAATACCTAGCTACTTTAACATCACTGCAAAGAGGACACACCTCGCTGTGTGTGTGTGTGTGTGTGTGTGTGTGTGTGTGTGTGCGCATGTGCATAAGTGCTAATCTGTATAATATCCTGTATCAGTAGCACTTTGCACCAAATGTTTTGCGTGTGTGTAAGCTGTGTGTGCATGCATGCAAGACTTGACTTGATTAACTGTCGTCCTTTGTTCTTTGGGTGATATTCATCAGCAAGCCCACAACAGCACACCTGCCACAAACATTGTGTGTGCACAGTGCCCCTACGCTGTGTTATCAATGATGCTTCTTATTACACTGCCACTATATCCTTACCATATCCAAAAGACCGTCACATCTGTTTCTTTCCCTGTTTGAATCCTAATCCCGATGAGCCAATCTCATTTTCAGCAAAAACCTTTTGGCTTTTGAGACGTAAGAGGCCCGCACTGCAAATGACATAGGGCATAGCTGAAGTGACAGAAACCCCACGATCTAACATCATATCCTGAATTCTAGTGTGCGTGCATATGTCATTATTCGTATTTCTTTTGGAAAAAAACAGAAACAAAATCAGTATAGTTCATGATAAAGTTTCATGACACGCTGTGAGCCGCTTTTTGTGTTTCACTGCAGAGTGCAGGAGGGTCTGATGGCTTAGAAAAACAAACATGTGGCAGAGGGTTACTAGCATGAAACCTCACAATCGACGGCTGTTGTATTTAGGTGGCAGCGAATGAGAAATCCTCATTATTCTTTTTCAACAGCTCTCTGCCTTTGTGAAGACACTTCACCTCCAAACTGCTCCAGCAGATCTGTTCAGTGGTGGATAGGCCATGACTGGTTATACTGGGCAGCTCTCTGGTGGGAGCTGAAGTGCAATCTTTCCACAGGCTATTGCTATGAATGAAATAAAAAAAAAAATCTTAGTCTGCTTTGCATCTTATATATTATATATTTCATTTACTGCTGACAAAACAGCAGTAGACTGATATTTCAGTCTCTTTAATAGATATGCTTAAAATAGTCCTTCAGCCAAGAGTGTACATCTAGGTTTGTGTGTGACGGTGTGTGTGTGTGTGTGTGTGTCTCTGATTGTGTGTGTCTGGGAAGTAAAATCCAGTGCCTTTTGTTTATCCCCTGCTAAGTGTCTAAATCCTGGGGAGCAGGCTCGGGCAGGCTCCTAAGAAGGAGACCTTTCTCATTGAATCATCATCGGCCGCTTTGATGTGTGACCCCTGCTCCTCACGCTGGAAGAGGAGAAATTATAACATCTAGATGAGCTCAGAGAGCCTTACCGTGTGCCACATTAAAGTGCACACAAACCACCGGACATACATACATGCATGCATTCACTTGCAGTATATACAAACGCAGTCTTATACCGTCTCATATGTGAGTAATCACACATGCATACACACGGACACACACATGGCTCTGCCTGGCATACCCTGGAAAGATAAACCCTGTTCTTATATATTTTTCATCAGATGGTTTATCAGCCTGAGAATCATCTGGCTTGTAAATTGTTGTAGACATGTTGTGTAACTTCTGGTCAAATCGCCTTCAGACTATCGAAATGAAAAACTCTTGGTTTTAACAAACAATAGAGGATGAGCGAAACCTAAACTGAAATGTTCTGCAGAAGCACCTTTGACTCTTTGTCAGTTAAAATCAACTCTAGCTGCGTCTTGCTTGTGTCTTAATGGCTCTCTCTGCAATCCAGTTTTACCTGGTTCTCTGACCCCCTTTCAGGTCAAAAAGTCAAATGACTGCAGTGTGAAAAAAGAGGAATTATCTTCTAAACCTCCTGCAAGACTCTTTCAAAGCTGCAGTCATCAGTTTCTATCCAACAACTAAATGCTTCTATTCTTCTCTAAGACGTGTAGATGCAGATTGGGTTTGGAGACATTATGTTAGTGCTGAGGAGGAGGATTTGTAGGGGGGCATCTCTGCCTCTGTGCATGTCTTTCTTCCCTACCTGACTAAGGCAGATGGGACCAGAGTATTACTGCGGCACTTGAGCGTGCGATGATGCTGATCCACTCAGAATGTGAACCCGACCTGCACCTTTCACACCCAAAGCAGCATCCTCCCTTTCGAGCCTATCCCATGACACATTTGCACGCTAAAGCCATGCTATAATCTACCTTGGCGCTGCCTTAGACAACAGCTATGTCTAAGAGGGTTTTTTTTGTCAAGCCACCCTCCATCCCCCCGTCACCAACTTTGTCATCTTTTTCAGTTGACAGCTTTAAAGCCCCTACCTAATCGCCCACCCGCCCCTACCTAACTCATTTTGGACCAAATCATGTGCGTGCCAAGTGTGCCTCTCCTTGCCGTTGCAAGCTGTGCCTTTGTATCAGCATTACTGAGGATTTAGGAAAGAACTTGGGGATACCAGCGCACTTGATGTTGTTACGGAAACACATGTGGATAGTCCATGTGGCAAAGAGACACCGCTGACTTTTGTTTACATCTCTGCAGATGCCGTGAGGAACAATGAGGATCTATTAAAACCACATTGTCGATACATGCGAGTGTCTGGCATGAATCGGGGAGGATATTTTCAATACTTACTTTGTGTTTGCTTTTTACCCCCGCATCTTTTTTTTTTTTTTTTTTAATGATTCCCATGTCTGGCCCCACATAAAGCACTGGAACTACTTTTCTGTTGAAAACCTTAACTGCACAGTACTATTTAAGGGCATTTAGTGGTTTGTGGCAACTGACTCTAAATTGCAAAAACATTTGCACGGCAATACTGCCTCGCCTCGGAAAGTAGTTTCTAGATCAGGGTTTTATTGTGTTTGTTGATGACTGCCGTCTTTTTATGTGTTTTGCTCCATTGCTTCACTCCCTGTCCATTTTGGAGGAAAAAACAAAGGGAGGGAAAGAAAACATTCCACTTGTTAATTCGCTGATCTCACCAACAATCGATTGAGATGCGTTTGTCACTGTTACAGCAGATTGAATGGCCCAAAAAAGAACATGGAGGCAGTAAAAGCAAGCAGAGTTTAATCTGAAGTTGTGAATGACAATATTGATTTGCCTTTTCTTTTTTGACAGGACAGGATAGCAACTCAGAAACAAAGGTAATGGGGAATATAACTGTCACAACATGCTGTTTTTCTTCTCTCTCGCCTGTCTTTTACTCTTTTTCCATGTCTTTGTCTGGATCTGCTTCTTCTTCTGTCTGTGGTGTGATATGTTTTTGATAGCACATTTATTTTTGTCAAGTGTTTGTTGAGTGTTTATCAAGGACTGCTAACTGTTCCACCTCCTGTCATACATTTTGTATGTAGGAGTTTGTGGAAGAGAGAGACATAGCAATTTAAGAAAAAAATACAAATACAAAAATGGAAATTAAATTCTGTTCATCAACATTTTATTAATCTTAAAGGCAGAACAAGTAGGATTTTCCTAAAAGGAAAGTATATATTAATACAAAATAATTTCTCCCAATCATCACTCAAAGTGCGACCCTGCCTCCTGCGCTAGTTTTCTAAACTAGTGTGAATGTGGACCTGGATTTCATCCGCTTCAGGCGAGCATGCTAACCCTTATGAATGTCATGTTTACGAACTGCGACATGACAAATCCCACTCATTCTAACTTTAAATAATAGTGTAATAATAATGATGGCACCCGTTTAGAATAACACCTTGTAAACGTCTCCTGGCTTGTCTTACTGTATAACTAACAACGCAAATGCTTCACAATAATGAATAAACATTAAATGTTACCCAAGTCAACGTTAACAGACATTAACTTTAATTCCAATGCACACAAGTGTCGAAGCAGAGCAGAGCTCAGTGCAGCCTGCACCAGGCGAAGGGCTCATCTCTGTGAATGAGAGTGGAGGTATTTGCCTTTAGAGGGCCTTGTGGACACATTAAGGCCTATTTGCATGTCCATAACGCCAACAGAGAACCCCATCTCTGCACTTAGGCTCAGTGGAGCCGTAGGTTTAAATATTGCAGGGAAGCAGAGAATTGAAGGCTCCCTGACTCTTTTACAGAACAAGTAATGAGTCCCCACGATAGCTTGTTTTGGATGATTTAAAACACTATATTAACCGTCCGCTGAGGTTTCTTCTCTTGAAAGGAGTCATCGCTTCTGATAGTGGTTTAGCAACTTGTATATAAACGCGTACATGTATATGATTACTCCTTTAGGCCTTTTTGAAGACAAATGTTCCCCAATACGCCATTTTGAAAATTCTCAAAAGTTTAACAAGAACACAAGACTGACCTGCCAGCATGGAATCTGTGTCTCTTGTTTACACAATTATGCAAAATGATGGCCTTTCTTGACCATTCGTTGAGCCCCTCCTCTGTCACTTTTTAGAAAAATGTTACCCTTTTTTTCCTTTTGTCCCAACCACCACAATTAAGGGCTACGGCTCTGAATAACAAAACAGAGGCCCCTCCTTGCAAGGTAGCCTTAGGTTGTGTTTACACTCCAGGACATCAAAGGCATTGCTGAACTTTTCCAAGCCCCTCCCGCTCAGGTAGTAATCCCAAAGTATAATCTCTTTAAAAACTGTAAAGCCCATTAGAGTGACACCATCTAAATCCTCTCAGAAAGGGAGAGAGCAGGAGAGGGAGTAGGAGAGTGAACTTTGTGGGCCTCTAAATTGTGACAGACGCCTATCAAGCGGATTTATAAACGTGGCACGGAAGAGGAAAGATTGCTTGTTTACTCTCAAAATTTCCTGGGATATAATTGGCTAGATGGATGGTTGCTTCCTGAGCAAACACGCTATAGGTGGTTTAAACAACATAATGTGTGTTTACAGAGGAGATGTAATGGTGTTAATTTGGCCTAACTGACTCTAAAACAACAGCCAAACCAGTAAAACAAACAAATCTCCTTAGCTGCCCTGCCTTTAGGGGGATTCAAAACATAATTCAAACTCAAATAAATATTGTAAAACATTTGCCACCATACATATGCAGTTGGACTAGAGGTAACTGCTACAGCTACCTTAGTATGATCTTATTAGACCAGTCACATGTTTCTTTGCCGTCTTACTTCAACAGTTGTGCTGAATTAAACGTCTAAATAGTTCCTGTCCATAACATTCTCTGAGAAAAAAATCAATTGTACTTATACACTCACTGACTGGATTTACATGTTGGCTTGGCCTCAGGTCACAGTTAGATTATAGGCCAAAGAGGTCATCGGATTGCACACGATGGCATGGAGGTGATACCCAGCCACTCACTTCTTTCTCGTCGTATGTGCTCCTTTTTTTCGTTTTCCTTTCCCAGTCACTCACTTCTCTTTACTTTTTTCTCTCCTTTTCTGCTTTAATCTCCCTTTTCCTCCTCTCTTTCTCACTAACACTTGCGCTCAACTTCACCTTAGCTGCACATTCCCTCTCGATTACACTACACTACACACTACATTACACTACACTACACACACACACACACACACACACACACACACACACACAGACACTGTCCAATCATCCACTCCACATGCAGCGAGCAACTTTCTAAAAGCCATAAATCCTGGGGTGAAGAAATATTCCATTTCTACGGCCCCTTGCTGTGTACCGTCCCCCGGCTCGAGCTCTGCCATGCCATATCACAATCAATTCCATAAGCTAAACTGGGGTGTAAGGTGCTGTATGAAGGTCAGACAACCCACTTTGACTGCCATCTGAGCGTGAAGCACTTACCCTCCACACCATGTCCAAGCTAGCTGCCAAGTGAAACCTTAATATACCACCTTCCAGCAACTCTCCTGTAACTCTCCTCTAGGGCTCAGCCAACACAGGTCTTTGAGTGCCAGATACTGAAAGCAGATACTCTCTACGTTTACGTATTGATTTTTATTTTGTGTGTCATTAAATTTGACCTTTTTAATGCCAAACAATTACAGGATCCGGCAGAATTTTATTCATCAGGGTGAAAGCACCTTACACCACAGCAGACTAATGAAATTATTTTAGGTGGGTTAGCAGCTGCTTAAGGCAGGGTGACCACCCCATTTATTCAGTCATAAGCGAAACTCTGGGATACATTATTGCCTTTAGATGAGGAATTAATTTACAAAAGACATTGTTGAATAATAAATGACTGGATAAAATGTGGAGAGAAAATTCCATTTTATTGCAGGGTTTCAAACTTTTCATGTAGCCGTCATCAAGAGGGAAAGCTTATTAGATCAGAGGTGTAAAACTCTGACCAGATGACCAGGTCACTATTAACCTTATACAGGCCATATATTTCATCATTTGTCTTTATCATCCCTCTTCATTTTTCTTCACACTGTATATATGTCTTATTCATTTTTCTGTTTTCCTCTTCTCTTTTTGCTCTTTTCCTTTTGACCCTTAAGCTCTCTTACCTGTCAGTTCCACCTACCCATTTACATCTCTTTCCTATTATGTCCCATGCAGGTTCCCCTGCAAAACACAAGAGAGAAGCACTGTTTACCTCCATGTTTTTGATTAAAATGGGCCACAGAGAAAGAGACGGAGAGTATTTTATTTAATGAGCGTGACGAACGTGAAGGTGTTCTCGTAAATCATCACATGGTTTACAAACTCAATAAGTAAGGGCTTCCTGCCTCAGCCAGGCAGGCCAGCGCACACCTAAATTATTAACGAAGCTGGGGGGCCCCAGAGGCACAACTTTGATGATGTTATAAACAGGGGAGAGGACAAGGTGCCTTCTCAGCAAAAGATTACAGGACCTCCCACCTCCCCCCAAATCCCAGACCCCCATACACTCACTCCTAATTGCCCACCTCCAATGGAGAGGGATAGATAGAGATGGAGGGGGGAGCATCTAAATAAACTTGACACATTCCTTCCCTTCTTACTGCTCTGTAAACTAATTGAGACTGTACAGTACGCTGGTGCTTGTGTATGCAAATGGGCAACCCAAGTTAAACTTTCTGCACTCATATTAAGGAATAAAAATTTCATCTGCATTATTATTATTATTTTATTTTTTACATTTACATTTATTTGTATATATTTGTAAATCATGAATATGCTAATGATGAGTGTGTTCATGCAAATTGCAGTCAGGCACCCAAGAAGTTCCTCTGCCAGGATTTTTTTTTCTCCCTCATAGGATAAATTTGTCTCTGGGCAATTCTCCATTTTTAAATCCAAATTCATCAAGCTTTGATAATAGCTGATGCAGCGTTTCACTGGGTTAGGTCGGGGAAAAAGGTGGAAGAGGATAGGGAGAGGAGAACTATAGGTGTAGATAGGCCAGAACTAGTTGATCAGGAAGTAAGCTAACCAAGTGTAGGTAATGAAATAAGGTGAGAGAAGCTGGCAGGTTTCACTGTGGACAAGAGACAGCGACAGACGTGGAGAGATAGCAGGAAGTGGGAGAAAGAAGGAGGCGACTAAAGAAACAGGTTTTTGTGGAGCCATATGTCACACATATCCAGTCTCACACAGAGACGAACAAAAATTTGTGTTAAATGATGAAACAATCTTCTTGTGTTATCCTCCCAAACAAGGCTACCATCTTTGTGGGCCCAGTTGTGGCACGCTGTTAGTAAACTCAAAAGCGAGCGGCGAAGTCTCTTGTGTGAATGAGATAAAGAGGTATGATTTCCCCAGTGCAAGTATGCTCCAAATTAAAAACCAAAAAGAGGTCCCCAGTGTCTTTGCTCTAAATCTGATAGCAAGTCAGATGGATTTGTCATTAAGCAGATAATAATTGTAGCGATTCTAATATTACTGTCGGCCGCAATAAGGTCCCTCACAACGCTTATATTGTGTAAAGATCTATTTTTGTATCACTTGTGCTCACTTGGTTAGTAAATTGAGAGTGACAGTAAAGACAGTGGCTAAAATGCCATAGTTTAGACCAAATGTGAACATAAGAGCATTGCAGCCAGTGGGTAGAGATGCAGTACCTTTATCTGAAACTCAAGGATCAAGTTGCACCAAAAACCATCAGTCTCCACCAGCTTATCGGTCAAGTTGGCTTTCCTGAATCTAAATCTGGATTCTGTCTATTGCAGATTTTACAAGAAATCTTCTTTCAAAAGAAATGCACCTTTTGACTGCCCGTTGGGAAATAACCAGCTGAGATAGATGATTCAAATTCAAAGTAAAACACAACACTTTATAACATAATAACTTGACACCGAACATTGTTGATTCATGATTGTAAAAGGATCCAAGGGTGGAATTTACCTTAAAGGCAGCAAAGCATCAATCACAATGAAAGAGAATCAGATTTCATTGTGCTTTTCAATTTAAAAACTGTGCAGCAGTGATTAATATAGAAAGACTTCTGGCACATCCAGAAAGCAGGTTTGTTTTCAGTCGAAATAATCTGCAAATACATCAACACATGTGTTTGATAAAGTTAATGACTCATATTTTCACTCCTCCTTCATCCGTCTGACTGTTCTGCTATGTCTCTCTTTCAAAGTCCTCTTTCACATGAGTACAAATTGGCGAGTGTTGGGATGGCAACATGTGAACTCAAAAACACAACAAATAAGAGAGAACAAACATGCAATATGCAACAAAGATGCCATATGTCAAAATTTCACAGACACGTGTGTTGGAAACAGAATTGGGTCTTCTCACTCTCTCAAATGTGCCATTTCAAGTCCAGACACTGGGAAATTTTCTTTAAACTCTGCTGCCATTTTCTCTTCTGCATCCTCCATCTGTGGGAGTCTGGGGCAGCAGTCGTTGCTCGACACAGAGCCATCTGTGAGGGGGATTCAACCACGCACCAAGCCACCAAAAGCGCACAGAGCGTGCTTTCATACGTTTCCCATCACAGTCAAGCAGAAAATTGAGAAAATTGTGTCAAAGACGAGGGTGCTTCCCAACCTCTGGTGTTGAACTGTGGCCGAAAAGGGGAGACGGCGTCGAGGAGTCATGGTCATATACGCGGCCCGATCGCTGCATCGCTCTGGAACGCCAAAAAAACACAGATGCCCCAAGGGGGTTTGGTGGCATACGAAAGTCTCTGTCTTTCTCTTCTCCCCTCTCCTTTCTTCTTGAAAATAAGCGTGGCTGTTGCATAATGGCATGAGATCAGATGATGGTCGGTGAAGTAAACATCTCACTCTCTCTTGTACTTTGAGTGTTGCTCCTTTTTCATGCTTTAACACTCTGAATTTTCTCCGACCATACTGTATTAATTCCATCCCCTCCTGTGGTTACGTGCTTCATTCGATATCGAACAATTGTGCTTTGTGTGTGTGTGTTTTCACATTTGGGGTGTGTGCGTCCATGTGGCTTTTAAGAAGAGGCTTCAGTCTTACCTCACATAACAGAATGTTCTATGTTTATCACTAGTGGTTATTATGATGATTTGCAAATGACAGATAACAGATTAGGGACTTGAGAAAGGGGGTTAAATGCTCGACAGCACTGTTGTCCTGTAGCACATTACAGTTATGATTAACTCCTGAGATGTGTATCCTCAATTCAAGACATACAGTCCCACTACAATAAGTCATCTGTTGAATTCCAAAATGAGGCTGATGACACAGATGCCAAAGTATGCACTCTGAGAGGGAAGTGATGTCACCACTGCCTACTAAAACTGTATCTGTTCAAATCAAATTAGATCGACGGCGCCCTGGCACATTCAATTACCCAAAATACCACCAAAGATGCTGCCATGACATCTGCAAGGATAAATGGAGTGCTAACAAAGTCTCTTACACTGAGGACGAGTCGGGCAAGTAGACTTCCTGTCTGAACGCAGCGGCAGACGGTTTTCTTCGTCATTGTCTAGGTCTGAACAACTGTACATGCCATGGATATGATGATATCACTTAAATAAAACAGAACGAGAAAAAAAAAAAAGTTTTCCGTTTAAACTTGTCTGGTCATGAAAGTGATAATACTCTTCACTGTAAATGAAGGGAATTTGAACATTTTTGCATAATAACAAGATACAGTTTCCTTATCTGTTCTATACATATTATCCAAAGCCAAAAGAGGCAATAAAAGTGGGAAACACTGACACTGATTGACTACACAAATATCTCTTCCTGTTCTATTTAACAAATCCACAAAAAGCCAATGACATCCGACAGATACAGTTAAATCCCTCCCTTGATCATCTCTATCAGTTGGCGCATTGATCAGTTGTCATTGTGGCTGAGTCGACTTCCCAGCAGTGAAAATGTGCACCTTGGACAGGGTTAGACGTGGGGGCTACACAGCCATAATTAGCTTGCCATCCAGGGGAAAGTTAATATTTCTCATGTTGAAGTGAAACTTATTGGTTTCCTGGACAGGCTGTAATGGATAACCCAATGAGGCCAGCATGCACCGCACACACACACACACGCGCACTCATGCAAACAGCAGCACACAAATGAAAACACAAACACACACGTCCACTCCCCGGGAGGCCTACAGTCAGACAGACAGTGACACACAAATCTATCCCCATTCCCTACATGACAGACCAGCCGGCTGGCTAAGCGGCTGCCTGATCAATAGTCATCAGTGACCTCGTCCACTTGGCCGTCACTTAAAACAAAACTGTAAGACACGAATTCAGCAAACGGCACATTTTTAGGCCCTTTGATTGTGTGTTTGGTATCCAGCAGACATAGTTATATATGTACATCTATAAACGTTTTGGGTCTACTGTATAAATCTTAATGCAATTAAATGTGTGTGCCTGTGTGTGTTTGCACATCACAAGTATTGCTAAATGTACATTTTTACAGCAAAACTAACAGGGTGTCAAAATACAGTAATCAATTGTTCGCTTGGGTCACTGATCAATTGTCACATATGCCAATCAAAATCTAATTATTCATATTCTACAGTTATTGCATAGACTATGCACCGCACCAACTGCTCAGTCAACCAGAGTCCATATGATTTACTTCAGACTGAGACTGTAGGATGTTTTGAGCTATACAGTGATTATACAATTTAATCATTGTATAGCTAATGAAAAGAAATGAAATGATCCAAAATTCCTATATGTTTGCATATAGTTTTTCCCCCTAATATGTATCATATATTTCACATGTAAATATGTTCATGGGAAAAAAAAGGATCAAGAAATAATCAATAAAACACATAGTTGATCTTTGAAAAGCAACAGGCAGCAGGGACCTATAGGGAGCTTGCAGTGGCACCACAACCACAACAACAAACAAATGTTTGCTGATAAATAAAACATATTCAATCAAAGCATAAATGCTAATGAAAAGAGAACCTGCAATCACACGAGCTAAACGTGTGAGCCCTGGCACACACAAAGTGTGTGAGAGAGGTGTTAATTGCTGTGCTAATTAGGTCCTGATTGCATTGCTCTTGTTTTGCACTTGCAGGTGATTAAAATTTCAACAGAGCACATTATTTGGCACTGTTAACAGGTGCCAAGCTCAGCACACAACACAAACACAGAAACACACACACGGTCACACACATAGCGCCACTTACACGGTCACAAACATGTGCATGTGCACACTCACACACACACACACGCAAGGACACAAATATGCTGTAAATGGCCATCATTAGCTCTCTGCCTTGTTTCTTCAAGCTGCCAACTTCAACTAGCTAAATACGCAGTTATTTATTTGTTTATTTGTGGAAAATTTGACACAATTATAGCAGACATATGGATATGATGTGAACGAATAATAGTACATATAATTATAACAAATCAAAGGCATGACTGTCAGACAGCATGTACAGGAAATGTTACACACATTCCCTTTCTGAGCAATGTCATAGTTGTTTTTGTGCATTTATACCATTTAGTTCTTTACAGATGGCTTTACTATTCACATTGAATTTGTCCTAATTACTAATCCCCATTCAAGCTGTAGGCCATATTGTCCTCTTTTATCCTTTAAGAAAGCTACTCATAGCCGTTATGCCTTTCTTTCCTGGGATTTGACACTGGATATGATGTTTTGACTGCAGAGTTAACATGAAAGAAAATCATCTATGTAATGTACAAAAGAGGCCACTGATAGGAAGTGACTAGTCATACTGGATGTGTACTGTATGTTTAATCTGTGTCCCACAATATGTCTAATACTCCTACACTGAAGCTGATCAGTATAGCGCCAGACCCAGGGAGTAACGAGATGGAACTTTTCTTCAACACGCAACATCATTATCATAGTGCATGTTATCATACATTCCACCTTATATTGTCCTTACATGCCACATATTCCCATGCAAATGTGCATTTAATCAACTAACCACTGACAAATTGACACTGGGTGACAATAATCTAAAAAGAAAAAAAAAAAATACAAAGATGGTTTTATCGTTGAGTCGCATGTTAGGAGACTGGAATCTACTGTACACTCTCACCACAGTGGGTAGCAGGACGTAGTTGATCAGTGACTGGCTGGCTGGCTGGCTGGCTGGTTGACAAGTCTGCGGAGGAACTGCTGTTGGGACTACCATTGAAATGACAGCGAGCGGACAGCGTGTGATGTGTTCTGTTCCAGAACAGTTGAGCGGCTGTCCCCATTGAGGAAGCAGAGTGTGTGTGTGTGTGTGTGTGTGTGTGTGTGTGTGTGTGTGTCCCTATATTGATGCAAGGCCTGGGAAAATCTGCATCTGTTACATGAGTGGGATGGCAGGGAGATCTGAGCTGTCAGAGTGACAGGCTAGTGACTCCCTTTTTGTCCATGGTGTCATCTATCTATCTATCTATCTATCTATCTATCTATCTATCTATCTATCTATCTATCTATCTATGAGCAGGTACACAGACATAAAGGCAGATAGATAGACAAGCTGCCAGGCAGACAGACAGATAAATATGACTAAATGAATGACATTTGTTTGTTCTAAAGGACTTTGCCTAAAGGAGCAACCATCATCACTGGTGACAGAGGAGTTACTCACACGAGAAACCTACCAGGAGGCACAAATCCCCGAACTTCAGAGGCATTTTGTTTTAGTCATCATACGTCAACGTATGCAGCGTCCTCGGTAACTCAACCGTAAAAATGAAACAATGTCAGAGAGAAATCTCTGTGGCTTCTGATCCGGTGTGATTATCACTGTTATGAATATTGATTGTGCTATAAACCTTAGAACAAACATTTAATTTCCAGACATCATGGAGCTGGATTACAGACATAAAAATTCATGGATACATGACTCTAATTACTTAATAAGGCTTTTTATTGGGGAATCAATGAAGAAGACACAGCGTTAAGTATATGGAACTTACTCAGTTACACAATTATATAGTGCAAAGTATTGTGAAGAGTACTGTGAATTATAGTAGATGTTTTGGTCACGTGAACACATTTTGTGTATTAAGAAATTAGCTTTTTTTTTGGTTTGTTCTTTCATTAAGACTAATGTAATGTGATGCTTTAGGCTGCACACTTGATCGCTAGCTTGAGGCTAGTAATACACCTTTGGTTTTAATGAGCAATGCTAGTAATAGTAGCAACACTGGGCTCATAGAGAACCTTTCCCCTTTAATTTGTGTCGCCTTACACGGTGCAGTGTGATGCAAAATTTAATGGCAAGACAAAATGCAGTCAAAGCCAATGGGAATGCACAAATAAACAAGTTGTACTCCACTTTAATACAGTAAAAGCTTGGCTCACCAGAAAGAATAATCTCCAGTAATCCTGAGAGATGTGATGGCACGTAAAAAAAAAACATAGGTAGGCTCTGAATGAATATCATCCACATACACGGATACATAAGGTAACGTATAGTCTGATTCCCAAGTATAACAAATGCTGGATCTTCTAAAATATATTGTGCATAACATTTCCCCAGACACTAAAGCATATGTCCATCAATGGAGTGGATCCAGTCCAGTCCCACCTTCACCCACCAGACCCTCAGAACAGTTTAATGCTGCTGTCGGTACCACGTCCAACCCTGTCTCCTAGACATTAAGTTTGCATAAATTAAACCAAATTGTTTTCATAATTACATTTTGCTGACAAATATAATCGCCACCTGGATTTTGTGCACAGACAATGTTTGTTTGGGTAAATGAAACACTCCAAGTAGGCCTATGTGCAGTCGAGAATTTGTGTCCACATTCTGGTCTGTCGTTATGTTCAGGCAACAAAAACACTTTTAAGGTTAAGAGAAAGATCACTACTTCCTTTATTTTAGAGGAAAAAAATGAAAGCAAACAAATTTTGTATGAAAGGAATTAAATCACAGGAGACAGGCCAGCAAGCTCATGCCATATAACCGGTTCTCTTCTCTAACTGGTAGTTACAGCAGAGTAGAAACCCTCCTATGGCTAATATAGCTCCTATAGCTAATTGCAGAAAGTCACTGTCTCTCTCTCTCTCTCTCTCTCTCTCTCACACACACACACACACACACACACACACATGCACACGCACACACACTGCCTGAGGTCCTAACCAGCTGCTTTGTCTTCCGGAGAGGTCACAGTACTGGACTAGGACACCTGTCACTCTCCCACGACTGAGAGAGGAAAGCAGAGAGAAAAAGAGTGAGAGAGGCAGAGAGGGAGAGAGAGAGAGAGAGGGAGAGATTGTGGTTTGTGTCTTGCTTTAGACACAACATTGTATTTCATGCCAAAAACGATCTGAACAGAACTGAACTGAAGTGTAAGTTTATACACATGTGCAGTTAAAACAGACAAGTCTTGCTGTAGGGATGCAGTGCCATATATGTAGTCTCTACAGTGGTAGAGTGGTTACTTATCAAGTTTTCTCTCTCATGTATAAACATAGAGTATATTCTCAAATGCCTTTAACTTAAATGGCCAGCCACTTTTAAATGTTGCTAAAACAAACATCTTTTGTTGCAGAAATAACCAAATCACGGCAAGAGTACAAGGTCATTTCTTGTGCTGCATAAGGCCCAGTAAAAGTTCACAACAGAAGAAATACATTATTCCACATGTATGAACTATGCATTTGTAGTTTATCATATGGTGAAAAAAAAAACCCCAAACATGATTATACAGATATACAGATATACTAAGTAGAATGGGTATGCTGTAGCTTACTGAGACAAGCAGAGCACATATCTTGTAGAAGAGACAATATGCTTTATTTCACACAAAGCACCATGTGGGCAGATAAATAAACTTTTGTTACCAAATGAAACATTGTGATGTAGTTACTTTCTGCTCCTCCATGGTCATTAAATGTCTTCCCTCAAAGACGTGGCAGAAGCAATAGCTGCCCTATTTTTGCCCCAGAAACTTTTAACTGCTGATAAAGATCAATGGTAGTGCTGATGATATAAATTCTGAGCTGCTAGTTTGTATTGATCTGGCTGTAATGCTTTTGGCTCTCAGGATGGCAGATGGAGGCAGCAAAGAACTTCAACAAAAAAAAAAGAGATTCATGTTGTAGGCCTACTCATCTATAGTTTTGATAAAGAATTCTTCAAGCCAAATATATACGGCTGCAGGAAATATTGTCTTCAGAGGTGTCTGACCTTTTCTAAAGACAGAAATGATAGGATAGCTTGTTTGCGACTCCTCATAGACTTTAACATTAGCTGAATTTTAGGAAATAACCGATGGAACAGATGGTTGAACATTTTGACCAAAAGTGTGTTGAGCATTTCAGCCACAAATATCTGCAGGTAGAGGGAACATTTTTGTATACTGATTGCTAACTTCTCAATGCAAATTGAAATTTTTTCCATTCCCTTTGTGTCCCTTCTATAGTCAGGTAATTAAATCCTGTTTAGTCAAATGTATTTGTTAGCCAGAGTATTATACAACATGCATTAAATTAATTCATTTGTTTATAGAATTAACAATATTGCCTTATTCTCACATACACAACTACACGTGTTAGTCTTTGCATTGGTTTATAAGGATGTGCTGGTCTGATACACAGGGCTGACTTTAGTAAGTGGATTGTGTATCAAAAATAATGTAACAAATGCAAATTACATATAGTTTCTTTGTTGATGTCGTTATGAAATCCAGTGTTGGGTCACTTTTTTAGTGCTACAGCATTCCCTGACATCATGTTACCATCATGTTAGTGCTATGGGATCAGATGTACGTACTGGCAGATACGATAGGGGTCATCATTTAGGACACAATCAAATTGTGTCAGGATCGGTGTTCTACCTAGAAGGAGTTTTGGCTCCACTTGTCTCAAACGCCAAACACATGAGCAACAGGAAAAGACTGGACTCCCCCGGTCCCTGTATGTATTATTAATCATTCTGTAGTTTGGGAATATTACACCCCCACACACTCCTACATGGACACATACTGTATCACCCCACCCATGTGTCAACATTACTGGAGTTGTAATTTTAAATTAGCAAGTAATGGGAACTCACCTCCAGCTGAAATGGTACACTACAACGTTTGTCTAATTATGACGCCTTGGCAGTACACGGGACTTTTTATCTGCAATCGGATAAGTTAATTGGCAGCAATTACCCAACCATTTACTAACAATGCAGATGTAGAAATTGTAGAACAGTGCCTGCACCTGGATATGCTCATGACATGAGGATGTCAAATTCCCAGCATGCACACACACCTGAAAACACACCTGAGCAGTCAACGCTGAGGTAATCGTCCCCGTCACAACCCCCTCCCTCCGCCTTTCTCGTCTTCTGTTCGACTTCTATAACTCATCCAGTCATTATCCAGCATTTGATATTCACTCTCTTCTATTCGATGTAACAGGTTGAGTTTCCCCTAATTGGGGTTGAATAATACCAAGGCGATTTACGAGCGCTTTCCCCCCTTGTGTCGCCGTTGCTGCAGCACAGATTCTGGTTTCATCCTGCCAGTGGTTTTTGAAGGTATCATTTCTCTTGACTGGAAAAGGCCCCTGTTGAGTTGTCAGGCTCATTGCTCAAGGTGCGCCCTGGGTTTCAGGAGGGCCCGTGCTGACACATTCATAAATATGACACCTTGTTTTGTCCTTCTGGCGTCTTTTTGGTTGGCGATGGCCTTTGAATTGGAAACGGGTAAGCTAATAGGGCTGCGTCTGATGCATGGGAACCGTGGGCTTTGGGAGAAGGCAGGGTGGCCCCAGGCGACACATGACAGGCAGATAATGACTGTATAGCTGTCAAGTCAAGGATACCTGTCTGCCGGTAAATACAGATTTGCCTTTTTGACATCATTTTTCCACCTCCTGGAAGATCAACTGAATGCTGCTTTCAGAGTATTTCAGACTAGCTATCAGACACATTCACACACACACACACACACACACACACTCGAATGCACATGTGTGTTCCTGTGCATACACACAAGCGAATGCACGTACATACATCCTGACAATCACACTGTTACACACAGTCACAAATGCAAGCACGAACAGGAACAAAGGCACTCTAAATGTATGCGCTTATAATTGTGATTTTCTGCACCGTCCAACGTTCCCACGTAATGCTGCATGTTTGGGAATGCATGGAGCGAGTTAATATGATTCTATTGTATTCAGGCATGAAAGATAGAGAGAATGTGTGTGTGTGTGTGTGTGTGTGTGTGTTTCTACGTATATATGTACATGTGTGTGTGTCCATGCATGAGTGTGTGTGACTGGCAGGCCGGCTGAGGCCTGTGTTTTGCGCGTCGCCCCGGGGAATGCAGGTGAAAGCAATCTTGGTCCGTGAAAGCCGACGAGATGTGCCTTTCTGCACCCAGAGAGCTGGTGAGCTGATTTCTTTTTGATAGGCTCAAGCCCTGACACCAACCCCCCCACCTCCACCTCCACCCAACCCCCACATCACGATCAAGCAAGGCCACGGCACTGGTCGTTCACATCTCAGCTATCTATCTGTTGGCTAGTTGTAATATATTCTATGGTGCACGTGTAACGCTATTCACTCCCATAAACTGAATGTTCTATATTCGGTCTATTTCTATCTTTCCCATAAACCAGACCAGCTTGTGTGGACACTTTTCTGCACACACACAAGATAATCTCTTTCAACTCCCCCTGTCTCTCTCCATTGCTGCCCAGAAGCCAGAACAGCCAAACCGTTTGGTGCAAGGCTGAAATGACGAAACACAGCCTAAATATACCTCATTTGTTTACTATTTGGTTTTATTCCCTGCATGCAGAATGATTAGGAACAAATCATATTGGGTTTTTAATCGTCAGACTTGATGTGTGTGCTGGGATGGAGGGTGCATTAGGCCTAATCACATAATAGACCAATTGTGTTAATTCTGTCAATGGATCCAGCACAGGCTGTAATACAAAACAAAAGTCACTCCAGTGAGCAGTGGGCAGACGCCACTTGAAAATGCGAATGGAACTTATTTTGATTTCTGATAGAGAATTAATGCTGATGTCTTTAATGTTTGGTACAGTTACCAGAGCTTTGGACGAATTACTGATGTTGAAATTAAGTTGGGGATATCATGTCTGAATGTTTGGTCTGCAGGTATTATACACACAACCTGATATTTTGGTCCAACAAAGTCAGTATCATTTGTGAGCTGTGTGTGCTGTAGTTTAGCCAAACATACATATAAACCCCTCCCTGGTGTACAATGATACAGACATGTGAAGTTAAAGTCACACGCAGACAGACAGACAGACAGACAGACACGCAGAGTCCCAAGGGGTGAAGTCACTGACACTTATGACAGTTTATTATACAGTGACACGGCCAGTGAGCTGGGCTAAAAAGATTACAATCTGTCTGAATGCTGTCAGTTGCTAAAAACCCACTATGGAATCCACAAATAACATCCACCAACATGAAAGTGGTTTTATTGTCTTAGAAATAAAAAAAAACTTTATATGGTATATAATGCTGAATGATTTGAGGCATTGCAAAGCAATAAATCTACATTTTTTAAATGTTCTGGACTAAGAATTATACTAGAAAACTTTGATCTTCAAACCCGACAACTGAAGCATCTACATATATCACTTGTTAAATAAGTTTTATGGGCGAAGTAGTTGCAAGCTCTCCGGTTAAGGTAAAGTGAAGCACTACTTATATTCTGAAACTTCCAATAAATGATTTAATAGAGTTTATAAAGAGATACAACCTTGCACTCTTCTTTCTTACAGCCATCACAGTCAGTCACTCATCTTACTGGCCAGCCAGTCATATAATATCAACCTCTCTAGCTGGCCCGCTAGCTAAAATGGAAATGTGCGTTAGTGCCAGCAGTAGGAGATTGTTGGGGGACTTAGCCTTCATACTGTTGAGATAAAGTAGCAGGCCTAAGCCTTGCCTGGTGAAATGACATATCCCCCCACCTTCCTGTTCCTGTACAATCGCCATAATATTGTGTTTCTATGCTGGGCCTGTAACCTTTGATTAAATTAGTCCAGTATTGCCTCGGTCCTTTTCTAAACTGTAGGCACTGGAGAGCTACTTAACGGACCCTGTCCCTCGGAGGAAAGAAACTGCTTGAGCTTACAAGTGTACGGCCAGAGAAATATCAAACCCCTCTCACTCAAGTCTCTCTCTTTCTATCCCTTGCTCTCTCCTTCTCCTTGCTCCTTCCTTCTTTCTACATTTACACCCTTTTGCTTTCTCTCCTCGTCTTTCCGGTAGTGTCTTTTCCTTGTGTGTGTGTGTGCGTGTGTTTGCATGTGTGTGCATCTGTAAGTCGATCCATCATGCTCTGTCACTTTCCAGGTGAGGCACGTATTATAGGATGTCAAAGAAAGAGCAGCAAAATGACATTTTGTTGTTGTTATGCTTCAAATATGTGAACTATTGGTGCCGCACAGTGAATGACAGCATAAATGAACAGATCAGAAATGCATTTTGTTCAAGGAAGTGGGATTAATGTGGGGAGAAAGCAAAAGAGACATGGCATTGGTCAAACGTCAATCACTTGTAGGCCTCAGTTTAATGAAATGGCACTTGTCGTCCACATTCAGTGTTATTTACTGTATAAAGGAAGAAAACCTTTCCTGGGGCCCCCTATTTTCCATGATGTGTTAGATTTAATGAATTATACAATGATTTTTCCACCAGTTTTCCACTAATCCCATCTTATAGTTTGTAAGAAATTTTGAAAACTTTTTCCTCATTCATCTTCCAAGCACAGTGCCCTCTCTCTGTTTTGTACCATAAATCTACGTCAAAATTACCAACAAGAACAAACTGTAATTTATTTTCTGTGGTGACAGTGCCCTCTAAATTCTCCAGGGGGTGTGAAATTTTGTTTCTGACTTACATCATAAATAGTTTGTAGTATTACTTCAATTCCAATGGCCACATAGGTAGTTAACGAGCTGGAAATTGCCATTGTTAGCTCTTGTTTCATGCCATCTGTGATTTGAGCTCTCCCTACAACTCCATGATGTTATTTACTCAATAATGTCATTTAAATCACTCAGTATATGGAGTGCTGCGTTCAGGACACCCTACAGTCTGCTGTACCAGACTGTCGCCACAATGTTACCCATAAGGGACAGCTAACGCTTTTTAGACCCCTTCATTTGTATAATGTGGGACCAGACTTCACAGGGGATGTCATTGATTCAGGTGCTGAAATGACAGCACCAGTAGGAATCTAATTGGAATCAGTCCTAACCATAGACTGTGTATTTAATGAGTGGACGTTGCCCGTGTGATGTCACCTATTGATTGTGGACTGCTGTTTTGCTGTCTCAAATATGGCATTTTCAAAATCACCATCTTGGTTTGACCGCAGTCAATGACTGATGCATGAATTTTTTTCCCCACCTCTGATTGGTTATGTTTAGGCATGACCCACCTCTGATTATGTAGTCAGAAGGTAGTCCCACCCTGAAGCATGCTATGATTTATCTCTCTCTGTAAATGGGACCATAATTTACAAAAGGAAGATAATGCTGTAATGCTTGAAGAGGACTTTAAAACAGCTAACTCATTTGGAACATGTTTTCTGAGGTAATAAATGAAGTGAGAAATACGGTCATTTTCTCATAGACTTCCATACAATCTGACTTCTTTTGGCAGCCAGCAGTCACCCCTTGCTTGCCATTAGAAGGAATGCAGATTTAAGGTCTTCTGCATTGGTGTCACTTTTCAGACCCAAAAGCCACGTCTTCTTGTTTTATACAGTCTATGGTCCTTACATTAGCAACTTAAGCTAACTTGCTTCAAATTTTTGAGTGGAATACATAATTGACAGTACAACTGGTCCTCCCAAATATCGAATGTTATAAAGGGACAGCTGTCTCAAATTGCTAAGTATAAATGCTAACTTCTAACTAACATGTTCCAGTCAGTAGAAGTTGACACAGAAGTTGTCCTGGTATCAGCTGTCCTTAGATGTCAGTTGACTTCTGCCATTGGAAAACCCCTATCTAGGCCTGAAACTTAGGCACTGGCCCACAGGGACAAGGTTTATCCTTTTTGTATCATTACAGTTTACATTTCCTTTCACAAAAACAAGGGGAATTAAAATTAAAACTAAAAAGGGAACTTTACCGGAAACATTTGCCTTTTACTGGGTTCATGAGAATCAGCAGTTCTCATCTTTGGTGCATTCTTTAAAACATCATTGTGGTTTTCTGATACTCAGTGTACAATTTCAGTCAAAATGTTACCATGTGAGTGATGCACAAAGTTGTCAGTTTGGTAAAGCCTCATAATTTGAAAACTAACACTGACACAAAATCAAATGTGCTGCTTTAACCTTTACCATGGCTGGCAATTATTGTCACCTGATTCACTTTGAGGTTTTTCTTTTCTGACCAGTAAAGAAAGCTTCCTCATATCTGTCATTGTGGTTAACTTCCCACAGTTATCTTGCTGATTACTCCTGTCTGCAGGCCAGCTTATACAGGAAGGAATCACTTGACAAAAACCCTCTCAATGACTGTGCTGTGTGTGAAAAATGTGTGTGTAGAAAACATATTTGTGCATCTCTGATTATGTGTGTGTCTGTGTAATTAACGATGGTGTGTGAAATCTAAAACTCAAACAGGATGCACAAATAAATTACTTGCAGCAAGAGCTGTTGTCGCCAAGTGAAATGAATCACCCTGTCAAATTGTGGTGGTATATGGCTAATAATAACATGGCACTGACTTGCGAGAGAACTAACTCATTCGAAGCGTGAGAAAGGGATGAAGTACACAGAGGTGAATTACAAGTTAATCAGACTATGAAACTGCAATGCAGGATCTCTCGGGGAGCCGGATATTCTATAGTAAACTCTCCACCACCTGAATAGCGTGACATCTACTCTTGCAAAATGATTGATAGCATGAATGTCGTCTGTTGACATATTCAGAGATGACCATTTTATAGGCTGCATATCCTAGATTACCTATTGAATGATAGACTTCAGGAAATAATCACCCCCAACCTTGTATCTGCATTTTTTAAATAACCTTGGAAAACCATCAAATGCGTGTTGTGATGAATCAAACATGCAGAATATGGAGTGTCAAAAGGGAAAATCAATCATTTCTTTCTCAACTACTGAGAGTTTTAAGGATGTAACATTTCCATGTAACACAAACCCTGTAAAACACCATCCTGTCACTCATGGCACAACTCCAACTCCTGCTTGTGCTACGCAGGTGTGTGTACATGTTTGTATACACACTGGGGACCTGGTAGAGTGAGATGGAGCACCACCCGCCCACAGATCCCTGACGGGAGGTCTATGCACCTGGGTCCACACACACACACACACACACACACACACACGTCATATTTCATGTCAGTGGGCATTTGATTGTAGACATGGGATACCACAACATGACAAGGTGGAGCTGGCTTTTCCTACAAGGTGACATCACAGCACATAAGGAGATCTGCTATGTGTGTGTGTGTGTGTGTGTGTGTGTGTCTGTCTGTGTCCATGTGCATCTGTGTCTGTTTCCATGCCCACACTTTTCACACATGTCAAACACAAAAGCCACATGGGAGGCCATTGAGAGCTGCAGCAGCTGTGGAATATGTTATTCAAATGGTGTGTGAGTGTGTGTGTGTGTGTGTGTGTGTGTGTGTGTGTGTGTGTGTGTGTGAGTGTGTGTGAGTGTGTGTGTGTGTGTGTGTGTGTGTCACAGCATTGATATGGGTGTGTATGTGTGTGTTATCATCTCTGCTTGTATGAATAAACGGCACTGATGTGTCTCTGCGGGGAGCTTATAGAGAGTCACTTACCTCTCTGCTCTTACTGTAGCGTAGCAATGAGTGACTCAGTTCCTCTCATAGTACCATATTAGGACAGGACAGGAAACATTAAATTGAATCACATAGCTGTTTAAAATAATGATAATGGCTGATATGCTTCAGATAGTAAATACAGGGGAGTGATGTGAAAAGGTGAAGATGGACTCAAAATTTGATGCGGCTGGACACTGTACGCTCAGACTGTGAATCCAAATGAATGTAGATGAGATACATTAGATGATACAGGAACTTAACCAGAGCTTAACTAGAAATGATGCACATGAATGAATTTTCACATTCATACCCCTTTCAATATTTCTCACATTAGGGTGATGTATTTTTCACCATGTTTGCCAGTTACATTTTGTTCTATCTTTCCCTTTTCGTCATATTATCCAAAAACTTGTCTGAGGCCTTTTGGTTCTTGCCATAAGCAGGTCCACTGTGTGTTTCAGTCTTAGTTTGCGCCAGCCTTCCTGCTGAAATGATGTGTGTGTGCGCACATGGGTTCCCACCCCTCAGTGTGTGTGTGCATGGTTGGCTCCCTAGCCTGTGTCTAGCCTTTGCGGCATGGGCCAGGGATCTGCGGCTGCCCCGGGGCCACCATTGTCCCTGGTCTCCACAGCCCAGTGGCCACAGATGTTCCCCGTTTGATACCGTGCTCCTCACACATACTCCCAACTCCCGTGGATGTGTGGGTGGCCAAGCGGGGCGCCCTGTTGCGTGTCACACTGGCACGCCATTGGCCGCCTGGTGCCTGCACGTGACACTGAAAGGGGGAAGCCATTGCGTCTACAGTTTTAATCCCGCCACCATGCATAATGGAACAGAAGTAGCCCCAAGTGGAGAAGGAAGCTTTGCATGAGGAGGTGTTCATAAAAGGATCATGGGAAAACTGGGTGCGAGAGGATAGAAGGAGAGCAGAAGCATGCTGAGATGTTGTTCAAAGCACCTCGAGGAAGAGCAAAAGACTTTGGAAGACAACTGACATCTGTCCCCAGTTGTGCTTCTGTATCATGTGTGTGTGTGTGTGTGTGTGAGTGCATTGCATGTAATGCATGAGCAGGGATTGATCTGGTGGTTCAGTGCGACAAACAGGCCTCACAAATTAACGACAGATGCAAAGATGAATGGTTAAGAAAAGACTAATCTGAGCAAACGATTTTACCTCTGGGAAGAGACCTTGGCATCAGAGTTGAAGAAAAAACAGTGCTCATAGGGAAACACTGTTACGCCTGCTTTCTAAGCATAAATATGAGACACAAGCCTCTGTACCATCATCCAAGGATCAGTGAGCTTCTACTGTTCAGGGTGCATGCTTTGATAAAACCTGTTTTCATTTATAATTATCCATGGAAGATTTACCAAGTATATATATATATAAGCTCTTTTTTCCACAGTTCCTTGCATTCTAGTGTTGGTCACAAGTAGTTGTGAGTTTGCGTTACGGGAGAAGGGAGCATTACTCAGTAACGTCCTCATAGCTTATGTTTCTGCGCAGACTTATGAATTCTAACTCACAGTTTTCCTGTCACAATCCTATAACTCTGACAATAAATTTCAGTTCACTGCTATATCAAAGTAGCATATTGTTTGAGTTTTCACTTTCCTGCCAAAGGAAATACAGATAAGACATGTATTGTTAATTACAGTTCCCCCTGAGGCACAGATACTGCATGTTGCTTAGGTTTGACCTTATCTCTCGAACAATCTTTCATCAGCGTGCTTGCTCACAAACTGAACTGTTTGTCTTAGAGTTTCCATTTTCAAGTTAAACAACTGACACACGTTGTTTGCTTCTTCTTTTGAAGTACACACTTTGCAACAGGTCTCCACAAACATCACACAGAGATCTGTGGTCATGGCATGCAATAAGCGTCACTGATCATTGCTTTGTCTAAATGGCAGACGTGAAACATGCTACACCAGTGCAACAGTGTCCATAAACTTGTCACTTTAAGATTTAAATGCATACCAGAAATACACTGTGTGAAAATGGATGACAGGTCCAGTTTATGAGTGCCACTGCACATGCTTGAAAAGGTTCAAAATCGAATGAGAAATCTACGTATGACTGATGTGTGAATGCACATGTGGAATTATTGTGGTGTAGGGCTTTGTGTTTAAGTCGCTATTCAGAGCAGCGTTGCTAAAAAATGCGGGAGAACTCTCAGTTAATAATGTGACAGTTGACAAGCTGCACCTTATGTAACATACATATATCGGATCGGAGTTTGTGATCTTCCGATGCGGAAATGACAATGCACAGAGATGAACATAGACAGAAACACCAAAAGAACAAGCTAGATAGAGAGGAAAGAGTCGCCATTTTCTCCTGCTCCAAGACAGAGCTCAGTCTTAATCAAAATCCCACACAGGAAGAACACTTGAGTAGCTTAATCAAAGATCAGCCTGCTTGGTATTAATAATAGAGCAGAGTGCTGAAATGGAGTTTTACTTATTCAACACTGCACTTATTCGCCTCATATACCTTTAGAGTATATTAGGCTCTGGGTGTGGCAGGTGGTTAGATTGAAGCAAACAGAGGTGGTAGAGCCCTTACCTGCCTGCATGTACAGTAGGAACCCAACAAAAAGTGACATGATAGTATGGCAGGCTTCAGTTGTACTTTACTGGCCAACAAAGTTGCTGTCCATGCGTGGCAAATGTTACTGACGCAGACATTATTTATGGTCCTGTATTAGGGCTCAGGAGCACCCTATTCAAAGCTGCCTAGATACTATTTCTGGGAATGAAACCACAGGAAGCAATTTGCTTTCATAATGATTGACGGGGTTTGTCAGTTTGGGGAAAAAAGCAGCTGTTTTCACACACTCTCTCTCAAATGCATAACTCATACTATCAGATTATCTTTGTATCTAAACCCCCACCCCACCCCAAATGCCCTACACCCACCTCTCAACCGCTCCTGGAGAGAACAGAGGACACCTCGCAACATCACACCTGCCTTCCCCAAGGGCAACGTGGCTTGGGAAAATGTCTGAGACATGCCTGACTTTCTCTCTCGACTCTGTCTCTCCCCAGCATGCTTCTCTAGAGGTGGTATGTGTTTTTGAAATGCGACCCCAACACCCTGGAAACTACTGTTTTACCAATCAAGACCAATTTTCCCAGCCAATGTTCTGAAAGTGGTGAATGTTCAAAATAACAGACATGTATATTGGGTATTCTAGTGTGTTTTTAAGATAATCCTCCAGACACGGCTTTAAGACATACCACAGTCTTATTTTAAAACATAATTCTGCATTTTCCTTGAAGGTTATTTTCAATAACTTGAAGTTGTGAACATGAGGCTTTACCTCTTAAGGCCTATAATTCCTTCGAGACAAAAGCACAGGAATTCAGAGGAAATCAAATATTGTCTATAAAGCCATGTCTGGTCATGTCACTTCAGGACTCAGATCTAGCAAGCTGAAGACAAAACATGCAGGCGTTACATAGGATTATTGAAGAGAACCTGAGCAGACAATAGCCTGTGCAGATACAGTAGGGCAGAGATTCGTGCAGTGACAGCAACAATGGACATGTGTGGCGTGGAGATAGGCAGGCTTCAGCTAATTAGCTCAGTGGGAACACCCTATTGTCTAGGGTTTGGGACAACTGCACTTCAATAGCACCTCACTTGTAGATTGGTACGCCGCAGACTGGGTTCGATGTGGCTGGGCTATTGTTGAGCTAAATGCTATTAACTTTTAAGCCGAGCGACACATAAAAGTGAAGCTGGTGTAAATTACAATTCCCCTGCACATAATCCACTTGCTGATGGAAGACATTACAGCGGCCTTGTGTCTTGACAACAGATTACGGCAACGGCTTTACCCTACCCCGCTTGCAAAGAGGAGAAGCCATAGGATTTCTGTTTTTATCCGCCCCATCCCTTCTTCATCTTCTTCTCTCCCTCCCTCTGTAACTCCCTGCTTTTCTGTCCTCCCGTTCTCCCATTGATCTCACAGTGGTATTCAGTATCTGCCAATGGTGTATGCCTGCAGGGGGGCCACCAAATCCATTATCAGGTAGGACAACAGTTTCCACACTGTTTCACTCACACTGTATACTGTATGGAAGGAGGGAAAGAGGGAGAAAAGACAGGGAGGAGCGATGGGGGGAGCCCAGGTCTGCAATAGCTTTTTAAACCAGATTATGAGCCAATGGGAATATAAATTAAACACAACAAACAACACCACATGTGTGCTGTAGTGCAATCCTGCATACAGAGAACAAAGCTTAAATGGTCATAAATAGGGATTTACATACATCCTCTATAACCTAATGTTGTCTCCACATTTTCAGGCTTAAATTTATTACTAAAGTGGTGTAGAGTTAAATATTATCAAGACATGTCTGCGCAAAAAGTTGAATACGGTAAAATGACTTCAAAGGCGTGTGATATATTTTGACACCTGAGCAACTCAAAGCATTACCTGCATGACTACAGACATCAGATTAGATGAGGCACAAGAATGCCAAGTGAGTCTCTGTTTTTGCATTCCACTAACCAGATATCAGAAGATATATTTGACAATATATTTGGAGAGTCTTTGACAACTCCTAATATCAGGATAAAAGGCAAATCATACAAACAATCCCCGCCTTAATTGTTCTGGTCTATGTCCAGGTGTATGTGTGCATGTCTGCCAGTCAAAAGAATCATGTCTTCATCCAGGTGGAAAGCTACATCATAGTATGGTACGGCAATGGGTTGTGCTTGTTGAGACTGGCCATGTACTGGGAACACTGAAACACTACTGGCAACTGGCAGCATTTACTAGTTCTCACACGCATGCACACTCACAGGCACACTGTGGACTAACCAAGGGGCCAATGTAGCAGTAGTGATGGCCAGTGTGCCAGTCTGAGCGTGAGTGTGTCTAATTCCCGACTAATGCCGTCTACCCCCCAGGTCCACTGTCCTTGGCTGCCTGCCACTCTCTCAGTACTCACTATGTTTCTTTAAAAGCCTTTCAAGGAAAAGGACAGGGGCATAAAGTAAGATATAAAAACAGATGGAAAGAAAACTACACAGCACCACTCTTTTTCTCAATACAGATATGAGACAGGTATACTATGTGAGCGATGTTGGAGACAATGAGCAATATTGCTTTAGGAGGGGATTGCAGAAAAAACAATGTGGAAGTTGAATTTACTAATGGAGGATTTTGATTAATAAAGATAGTTGAAAAGTTAAATACTCACAGGTGATCAAACAAGAAATTTGCTTCAGATTTCTGTTCATTTCATCACAGCGGAAGCAGTGAACCAAGTATTTCTAAATCAATGAAAAGCAGTTTTCTCTTAACCAACAGCTTAAATACAGTTTATCTGTTTTGGAACCGTCTTAGCAGCTAAATCAAGTGTTCTACATCTGCATGCCCCCCCCCCTACTTTTATGTAACCAGTCAGAACAGTTGCAACTTTCAAACATGAGGTCTAACCTGAATTTTATCACCTCTGACCCCTAAACTTTGCCCTCCTCATCCATTCCTCCCCACCCACTCTTCCTCTCTTTCATAACCAACACACCAAATCAAACTGAAGATTAAGAAATCAAATTAAAGAATTATTCGTTCCCCTTGCTCTGCACCTGTCTATGCATTTGCTTCAAGTTGCAGGTGGGTTTTGGCTCCTGAGTGCATATATGTACACATTTAAATGGATGTGTGTGAAGTGTGCTGTGCACATATATACCACTCATGGCCTTCAGGGCCTGTGGCTTAGTGACACTGTGCTGGAGGCTCTCCCTTTTGAAACCTGATGCCCAGAGCAGAAGCTTACAGATAGTCAGGTTGGGTGAGCCTTGGGGCGTATTGTAGGCTACAGTGAGGTGACCAAACCAGTCAGGCCTGTGTGGCTTGTTGTTATGTTGTGTTTTGCTGTGTGACTGTCTCTTTGACTCCTAACTCCCTTTCATATGCCCACCCCTTCATTCTGAAGAAACACGCACACAAAATTGCTTGCACACACATGCATATGCAGAGGATATATCTGTTCACATACTCTGTACACTCACAATTCAGATGACATATTCTTTTACTTGCATCTGGCCCGGTGTTAACAAGATGTGTCCAGGAGCACACCTATCAAAGTGTGTCATCTATGGCACCCAAGGCCTTTTTGAATGCCTTGCTCTCCTCCATCTTTTTCCTGGTTTTGTTCTCTCGAGGAATCCAGAATAAATATGCCCTCCACACTATTTGAAACATATTGTCATCACATTCACCCCCCAGATATGCATGTCAAGCAAAGAACCAAAGGCATTTTTTTAGGAGATGCCAAAACATAAATGCTGCGCTTCAGGTAATGGAATAAGAAGGATATATTTAGAGCAGCAAGATCCTCAGTGGAATTTTAACACTTGACTCATTCATTTTTTTTCTCCCTTTTTCATCTAATTTGAATGTGTGTTATCTGCTATTTGGTTGTAGGCTGCCTAAAAACACAGGCCATCTGCAAAGACAAGTGTTTTTTTTCTTTTTTTTTTAAAGCGACAGGCTAATTTAACATGCTAAACATTGTTGGGGAAAGTGGAGCAAAGCAAATGCATTCTTTTTCAGACTAAAGGTCAGATTCACACTCCTCACTGTGTACGATTTATTTAGAGAACTCCAAAGAGCGGTGTCGACATCTGAGACACCAAATATTCCAACAATCCCGCATTTTGTATTGTTACATTTTGAAATGATAATCACATATTGTATGTCACAACCTAATTGGTTATTGGTACTTATAATGTGGATACTTTCCATGAGACAGGTGGAATTATGATGAACCTGGAATTTTTTTTGAGTGATATCAAAATCCATTCACAATAATTATACTAACATCCCTGAACATAAGTCATGTCTTGAAGATAAAATAGTAGAGTGTTATATTTAAAGGTTAATGGCCATGGATGTTCATGTGTATGGGCATGCGCACTCTTGTGTGTGTATATATGAATTTAAGTGAATATGTGCAAATGTCCGCTGACGTGCACATATCAGGCAAGACAGATGAGGATGACAGATGTGAGTGTATTCGTGCATGGGTGGGTGTGGGAAGAGGAGGGGGAGATTCGTGTGTGCATGATGGAAAAATGTCGAATAGACATGGGAGCACAATGACTGCTCTTTGAGTTTCATCCTTCTCCCCATCACTGCCTTCATCCCTCCTTCCCCCACTTTCCTAAAGGCACAAACTCTGCCAGTTGTCACCTTAGAGTATTGCAGGCCCGGCTGAAGCACTCCACTCCTCGGGAGGAGAATGTCAGCCCAAGCTCGGGGCAGTTTTGACAAACAGAGTATATATTGATACATGATAAAGTATGCTAGAAATCACCCGACTGCTGAGGGCTACTATAGTTTTAATATCATCATTTGAATTAACAAGCATTCTGTGGAGAAATAATGAGCTTTCATTATTCAGAACATCATCCTTACCCCGGCGGAGACTCGCAGGGCTATTAGTGCTTGAGAACTTAATGAAAAGAAGATAAAGAAGGTTTGAGATAAAAGTTTGAATGGCCACACTCGGTAACCAGAGTTAAAATTTAATGCGGCCCCAGTGGATGACGGATGAGCTTCTTATCTGGGGCCTGGGGAATGGGTGGAAAGGGGATCCACTTTGGAAGGTGCCATTCTGGGGAAGGTGAAGAATGTGCACCCCTCCCGCTTTCTCTGACAGGTCCAGTGTGGTGTACCAACCCATGTAGACCCCTCCACCTCTCACCCCCACCCCACCACTCAGTGATTCATACAAACCCATAGATAGCTGTATGTCCCCTACACTGAGCTGACGTTTTTTTTAGAGCCAAAAACACTGTTGCTTTGCCTAAATGATATCCCATTAAATTAACTTGGATTTGATTGCAAAATATGTCTGACTATCATTGTGCCCAAAGTTAAGTCTGTTTCACTTCCCTTCTATAAGCTACTGCTACAGTGTATTACATAATTAATGATTAGTTATCAACAAGAAAAGATAATTGATGCCCACAGGAGTTGGTAGTTTAAGTGAAGACAGATCAGCAAAGGCTATAAAAAAAAGTAAAATCTTTCAAAAAATGCAAAAATCTTCTCATCTGTTCTATTTCATTTTTCACAACTACAATCTCATTAATACATGCAAGACAGCCTTAGGATAAAATCTCTTCATTCAGCCAACCCTGTGGTGACGCCTTTTCACCAAAACAAGTAGCGTGTGCTTCTTTCCTTCAGTGTGCTTTGGCTGCAGTGTGTTACATAACTGACATACACTAAGTTGTCAAGAGAAGGAAAACAAATGAAGCCCAAAGAAATTTTATTTTACCCTAATTCAAGCTAATAGTGATGAATAATTTGGCAAAGTATATTATAACAAATGTGACTACTATCTGGATAATGATCTGTTGATTGGGAAACATACAAATGCAACAGTGCAGTAACACACTCGCAAACAAACAATACACATTGAGAAATACACACACCCCTACACACACACTTTCACACACACACACACACACACACACACACACACACTAGGAAAAAAAGACAGCAACAACCACTCTTGGAGTCCCTCTGCTTGATGCTGTGTTTGTCCCAAGGGCCTTAAGGGAAGTATGTTTGCTTGCTGAACCATTGTGAAGTCTCCAACAGACATGTCTAGCTCGCTGCTGCGCTGTGCTGTGCTGTGCTGTTCTCTGCTGGAGGAGATCTCTGTGAATGGGAGGGGAATGCATTGATTTGATGAATGAGTGCATATTTGTGGGAGTACTGGTGGCCAATGTGCAGTCTGGTGCAAGGAGTTATTTTTGTGGCTAGAACTTGACAACAAAGCCTTTAGCTCTAAGCACAGACTGCAAGAATCACAGCTCATTGAAAGGCTAGCACAGATGTTATTTTCTCACATTGTCTTTATCTTGAGGATAAGAGACTCATAGCGTGGCATTTCTAACATTTTTGTATGCATGAAATATTTCATGTGTTATATGTTATGGTGCAAGTTTCTGATCTAAATGTTGATCAAACATAATGACATCGTCTGCATAAAGAGAAATCTTTTACACTTAGCTGCTTAATTTCACTGTGGATTACCAAGTCTCTGCTAATGCTGAAGCTGAAACAGTTAACACAGGCCTCAAACCTTAAACTGAAAGTAAAACCAGTGTCTAAGTCAGGCAAAGACTTTGGATTTTACAGCATCTTCCCTTAAGCTCAAGTGACTGAAACCAAAGTATTTCAAGCTGTGTTTCCATTTAGCAGAGTGTTGCACCTTGTCCCATTCCCATACATCAAGATACATACATATGCTGCCAATGTGCTTTTCAGTTTATAAAACATTTAAGTTGGCCAATATAATCTTTAAAATAAGCAATTAATACATCTACTAGGACAATAAAGTTTGACATCAAACCCAGGTGTTTTATGGAAAAAAGTAAATATTATTTGAATGCATTTTACTCAACAACTTTTACTATTTGCAGCTATGATGTGGTCCCTACTTCAAAGAAACTGCTTAATTTTTTAAGTTCCCATAAAGGTTGCTTATCCATAATGGCAACTCCATTTATGGTGGCTATATAACTTTAATTAAACACACCCATGTGTTGGCTGCTACAAGCACTTAACACAGAACAGCAACAATATGACCTGGTAAAAGACATGTGAGGGAGAAATGGGAAGCCGGGACCTCTCTAGGGTTTCATGGGTTCTGAAAAACACTTGTGCAATAAGAGTATTTAAAGGTTAATGCTCGTCAGATTTGGAATCCAATGGCTTTTTATGTGTTTTTTGGCTTGCCAGTGATTACCAGTGAGTTTATGAAACCATATGTTATTCCAAAGACTTTTGACATCAAACCCAGGTGTCCTGATGCTGGAGCACTCAGAGCAGAACAGTGTTATCCTTAAACAAATAATCAATTACAGAATCCATGATTCTGAGATTTTATGACAGAACATGACAGAAATTTGCTATGTAACTGAAACTTAGATCATGAATTTGAACATTTTGTCCCCCAAAGCTAGGCAATGCATTTTTGACAGCTGTATGCCAAACTTTCACAGCCAGTGGCCCATTACCACATCACTAAAGTGCAAGTCACTGCACAACATATTGACATATTTGCATTTTACATTGGACATTTCATTTAATTCCTGGCATTGACTTTTGTACATTTTGTCAATAGTTCCTGGTATATAGAAGTTCATTAATACCTTTGAGTGCTGAAACATCTCAAAGGCCTCCTGCTATAAAAACAGTTTCACAAGGGTTAAATGTGACACGAAACAGCAGACTTGTATTAAACGTATTTAGTAATCTAAAGGAATTTATAGGGGGCACAATACTGCTACATTTACAGATTATCTCAGCCTCTTTAATTTAGTTCTATTGCATCATTTTTATGGGACGGGGCAGGGATAGCTGCAGGGTAAGGCTGGGGGATGGAGAGGAGCGTGGTATAAGTCCTGTGCAAGTATTCACATGCCCAGAAAGCAGGCAGGCATAAAAAATGGCTCACTAATCATTTCAATACAGCACCAAGGCAGGCAGGAGGATGGCTTCATGCGCACAAGCACACACATGCATGACAACAGGTGTTATTCATGCAACGTGAAGGGACACTGTGAGAACATGAGATAAGATAAAAGAGAAGAGTGAGTGGAAGGACGCAAAGGAGCAAGAAAAAGAACAAGTTGGACCATTTGTGTTCTGATCCACCAGAGAAAGACACAGGGGGGTCTGAGAGACAAAGTGATGTAACAGTGTTGCACATCAGAGACAACTGAGAAGAAAGTAGTGTGTTTTTACAAGCTGCGCGCACCTGAGACATGGAGACACATCATTTAGATAACTGGAGTAGTGAGCTGTTGTCATCTCAAGGGGAATCTTGCTCCTAATTTTCCCTTGAATCACAAACAGCTGTTGTTTAAACTAGATCACATCACTGTCAAATGGCTGCGGGGGCCTGGAGTAGTAGCTTTGCCGCTACTCCCGACTGTCACCACCCGATAGCCATTTTTAACGCTGATCCCTTTCAGGTACTTTAATGTTCTCGCTGCCTCATGAGACAGTGGGGGTGGAGGGGTTGCAAAATGAAATCTGAGAATGAGAAATATGTATTTCTTTAATAAGCTCTAACCTGAGCCCAAAAGGACACATAAGCCTGCCGTCCGAGTCCTCCTAATAAAGATGGGATCTGTTTTGTCATCTCAATCCTTTTTCCTTTTCCTTCCCGACCCAGGATGTATGGGTCTCTCTGCTTTCTTTCCCAGGATCCCACGCTCGTGCCATGTGTTGTTGCTGATCACAAACATATGGTTTGATTTCTGCAGACTGTGAGCAGACATAACAGCAAATATGAACAGACAAGCTGTGATTTTTTTAAAAAACCTTAAGCGTAACACCCCTTTTTAAAGGATGTAACTTAAAACTACTATTTTATCGCATAAAACATATGAATAGCGTTACTATTGTTTTTACTTGCACTCAAACCTCTGCAGCATTTTAACTCTGAAATAACAACAGTCCGACATGGGGTAACTCATGACGCAAGATATCAGGCATTCTTACTCCCCACAAAGGAATTTTATAGGGATTCCATTATGCTAACTTTACACATTGCCTTAGCTGAGGCTGTATAATTAAAGTGAACACCTATTGCCATATAGTTAATTCACTTCTCTCTGCAGATGTTCACCAATCCGCAACAAGTACTGAAACTGGTGCTGAGAGTGATAGTATGTGGCCAGAAAATCATCTCATTGAGACTGTGTTGTATGTTGTACAGACTGTGAACCCCTATGATGCAAACTTGTGAATTTTGATATTTAGTATTATAAATAAAATTAAATAGTCCTTTGCTGACTACTTGAACATAGAGAGGTCAGGTCTGATGTTTTTTACCCCTAAAGCTGACTATGATGATGATGGTCCTATTTGTGAAAAAGATAGTTTTACCTTTAAAGAGTCTGAAGATTTTACTATGCATGATGATTCGTTGTTTTATTATTTGTAAAAGGGCAAATCGTGGCTTTAAATCGGGTTTTGGTGTCAAAACTCTGAAGTTGGAAGCTTGATTTCCCAGGACTGTCACAGATCGAAACTTAAAATGAGAAAAAAAAACCTTTTAGTTGTCTTCCACACACATCTCACAAAGTCCATGTAGAGATCTGTATACCTTACCCTCAGCCAAGTAACAGTAACCGCTCTAACAATAGTGTCCTCTAAATAATGCTCCACATAATTAGGGTGTACTATAGCTAGCCTAAAGGCTTTACTGGAAGCATGGCTTGTATTTACACATCTGACAGTTGAGAGAGAGAGAGAGAGAGAGCGCAAGACAGATGCAGAGGGACAGACAAAATGCAAGTGTGTGTGTGTGTGTGTGTGTGTGTGTGAGAGAGAGAGAGAGAGAGAGAGAGAGAAAGAAATATGGCAGAATGCTGGAGTGATCCTCTGTACGCCACGCTTCAGAAGACAGACATGAGTCTAAAGAAGCAGAAATGTAAATGAGCATGTCCATCCATCCAGGGCCGCGCTCAAAGCTTCTACACATGTGAACTTTAAATACCACCCACCCAGCTCCCTCCCATTGCCCCTCCATCAGTGCCTGTATTACGAAAGGGCAGTGGACTTAAATCTTTAGTCATTGATTATGTGATTATACTGGCTTAGTGCATAACTACGTCATCCTGCAACGAGTCTCATGAGGAGTTCTTTTTCAGGACTGTGTGGGTTAGTGTGAGTGGGTGTGTTGTCTCACATGTTTGCATGTTTGATGGCTAGTGTTCATTTCACACCACTCATCAGTATTGATACTGATGTCAGACAGGATAATTTTTTTTATGCACTATGTATGAAGCTTCCATATGATACGATGTGTCAGCTAACACAATAGCTGATGTTAAAACTTACATTCTCTCCAGGATTAGTTTGGGAACAATTTCCAACTTTGAATTTCAACCCCTGAACTGAAAAACACTGCTGTTGTGTGTTTCTCATCGCCTTCCTATTGTGTGGGATCGCCCCGCTGCGCTGATCACAAAGTAAGAGACAAATCATCAGGTGAGTCAGAGGGAGCAGCATTCCTTCATCAACAGTTCCACTGTGAGCCTGAGACTTACCACACAGTTAGACCCACAGACGTGAACCACACACACACACACACACACACACACAGACACACAAATACACACACACACTCTGCAGGTGTGCCATAAATTAAGTGCATGAGTAACTGTCTAGAAGAGGGAGAGAGAAAAAAAAGCAGTCCAAAGAAAATGCCAGCACACTCTCATAAACAGATGTCTGAAGGTCTCCCACACACATACACACCTATATATCCATGCAGCAGTGATATGTTTTAAAGCGTAAAAGTGTGTGTGTGTGTGTCTGTGTGTGTGCGTGTATATGTGTGTTTACAGTACTATACACTAAAATGAATAGTAGTAGTAGTAGATACAGGTTTATACAAAGACATTGTGCGCCCAGCCAGAAAGCAAGTTCTGTTGGGAAAACAAGTAGGCATGGTCCTAAATGCGGTAATACACTTATTTAGTTCTATATGAAGACCACCCAGATATGCATACAGTTTATGGCCCGTGTGTATACTTTTTTAGGCCACTATTAATGATGACTGAACACATTTTGGGGGGTTTAGTGTCATGCTAAACGCATCAAAAATGTAGCTGATTTGAGACTGATGAGATTGCACGCACAGTAGGCTACTTGTGCATTCCTATGTAGTTCAGAGCGTGCATGCATGCTCCAGCGCATGACTTTATTCTCAGAAGACCTGTCTATGCCAGTGACACAGAAATAATTCAAAAAATGGCTTCCCGGTTGCAGTCACTGCGGAATGTGGCAGAAGGCAGTGGCAACTTGACAGTCCGGTTCTGCGTTGGAGTGTGACGAGCCAGACCAAAAGGTCACAGACTTCAAAGCCTGGAAGCAGCTTCAAAACAGAGCTCTGCACCTCTGACAGCTACATAATATTTGTGTAAGTGTGTGTATACCTGAGTTTATGTGCCTCTTTGTGAGTTATGAGGAGGGGAAATTTTGAATTGCAGGTGTTAACGAAAGCCTGCCAAAAATAAGTGTTGCTTTATGTTGATGGGTCAACAGTAAAAACACTTTGATAATCATACAGTTAGTGATGCAGACTTTTAAGTCAAAGGACCAGGGGAAGGGATACTGTGATTAGACTGTTCAGTAGATTGTATTTCCTTCATGTGAGCAGTCATTTAGTCCAAGTTGCTGCCCCAATTTCTACATGTGCATATTTAATTTTGGAACAAAATTGAGAGGGAGGAAGAATGAGAGCTGTGGTGCACTTGACATCCAGTGACCTGGAATGCGCTTGCTCTTGGGAAACTTGATTGAAAGACTCAAAGGAATGTGAATCTGTGAATGTGCGTGGGTTTGTATACGTAAATACTCATAGCTGCAGCCAAGGAAGCTATTCTTTACAGGCGGATGCAATCGATACACAGACATCAGCACTGACTCGCTTTGTCTCAAAACTCTGCAAAGTCACATTTAACTTGGGCACTTACTTTATTTTTTCGAGGACTCTGAGAAATTAATTTGTAAGCCTGACACAAATAAACAGCTCATGCATAAATATGCCCATAACTTTAAGACAAAAGGAGAACAGCTCTATCTTCGTTGCAAGGGGGGGATTTCTTTCCTTATCAAAGCAACACAGGGCAAGATTAAAGAGTCAAAATCCTCCCCACGTGTGTGTGTAGTGTGTGTGTATTCGTTCCTGCATGCCTGCCCCCGGACGTTCTCTCTCCTTCTCCTCCCTCCCTCTCGTCACTCTCCCTGTAGCATTAGGAGCTAGCTGCCAGGCTCTCCTCTTTAGCATCCATCCATCCCTCCATCCTTAACCCTGGAGGAGTCTGCATTAATCAGTCCTTTTTCGAAGGAGGTCCTGCTACAGTAGCTGTTGTGTTTGCTCCCATTTATTACCATGCAGATGTGGCCCACAGTGAAGTCACATCAATCCTTATACAGTGGAATTACACGGCCAATCAATAACATTCAATAACAACAGGCCATTTGCCCATCGGCCTGTCCACTCTTTCATCCCACCCACTGACAATGGCCTCTAGTTTGTGTGTGTACTGCATAGATTATAGATTACACTGAGAAACTAACCAAAAAAACCCACAAAGCAAAGTAAAGCATTGCACTTTTATGCCAATATGGACCTAATGTTGTGGGGTAATTCAAATCAGCAGAAACGTACTATTCTTCTTGAGAAATAAGCAACATGAATCATCAATGCACACATCATTCTTCTCAAGCTCGTTACAAAAATCATTTCAAAATTAGTAATTTGTACAAAAAAGGGGATGCCCATATGTTGTGGAGTGATGCAATCTGTAAAAAGCAGAAAACTTGTATAAAACCTGCAACAATGGTTTAGTTTGAAAAACTTTTTTTCTCTATCCTACTAGGATAATAAGACACACAAAGGTATTATGGATTTTACCTAACCTAAAGAAATGCTCCTCCAGGTACAGAAATATTTGAAAAGCAAACTGTGGAAGACAGGAGCTTAAAAGTGAGGTAAGTGAGACTGAAAGTTAATAAAAGCATTTTGGGTCATGTCCCTCATTTTCTTATGCATGCCATTTTTCTCATAGCACCAGGTACAGGAATGTCAGGCTTCAGTGGAGCAGCGATAGTGTTGTTTACAGATCAGATTTGGAGATGGTATTCAGTGACACTGGAATCTGCTTAATGTTGCCTTCAGCACATGAAACTGAATAAATGTTTAACTGAATGTTTTTTTTAAAGATGAAATGCAGTATTGCTGCAGTCATTGTTAAGCAGAGAAAAAGTTGGCACTAAGTCCACTCCTTGACTGTGGAACCTCTAACAAATTATTCAAATCATGAAATTTAAGTGGCAGCCTGAAAATAGAAGGCAAAATGTTAACTTTTCAAAAAAACAAAATATTGGTTTTCTTCAACAGATGGAAGAACCATATACACAAGAACACAATTAGTGCTTATTGTTTCCCACATTTGAACTCAACGCATGGCTAAATAAGCAAATGAAATCCTCCATCTTAATATTGTTCTGATATGCAAATTTACCAGCTTTTTAATGCTAGCCTTCTAGTCTCTACAACACTGGGTCCAAATCAAGCTGTCAACGAGCGTGCCAGCGTGTCCAGAGGGCGCCACCACACATACGGTACTGAGCTACGAACAGACACCACTTCATGCAGCGGGCTTACCGTTGCTGCCAAAGGCCAGAGAGGAGAGGAGCAGGGAGGGTACGTGGAGAGAAAATGTGGGACAAAGAGATGCAAAGAGAAGGTGAGGAAAGGAGAAAACGGAAAAGTGAAAGTGGGAATGGGTGTACAGAAGAGAAGGAGCAAGAGGAGGGATGAGAGAGTAGGTGGAAGATGGCAGGAGGGCAGCATGCAGATTGCCCAGGACCTGACTGGCATATTCTTGGATGGCTAACAGACGAAGGAAGAGAATAAGGAGGGAGGGGCTGGGGAGCCGGGGAAAGTTAGGGCCCTCAGGATGTTCTGTCCCACTGCCAGCCCCAGAAGTGTGGCTGGGAGATAGCAGGCCCACGTGCAGTGGTGCAACATACACACAAACACACACACACACACACACACACATGCACTGCCAGTGAAAATGAAGAGATGGACCAATGTATGGATCGAGATGGATAAGAGAAATTGTGGTGAGAAGGTAATAAACTGCACTGTAGGTATATAATCAACAAATACTACAGAAATGTAAGCGAGCGTTTTGAAGGTCTGCTTGGTGGCCTACTGACTCTGCATTAAAAAAAGCAGTCTAACATTATTCAAATGAGGAGAGCTTTTCATTTTCCGCCATTACAGAGAATTTGCTAAACTCAAACTACGTCTTTTCACAGAGAACAATATGAAGCTGCATCTTCAGTCAGGTCAGCTGTCTTTCCCTGCTTTACTTTCTCCATCTGTATCCTCCACTCTCATTGGCAATGTAGAGTGGAGGAGCTTGCGGCCATGTGTGTACGTTTGGGCCAATTATAGGGATTCTCATCAGTGCTGGGCTGCCTTTTTGCTGCGGGCTCAGAGCACACAGACCAGCCGAGGGTGCACATGGGTCAACCCCATACCCCTCACATCTCTACGCAATGAGCATACCTGGGAGATGCAGTACTGCTGGTTTGGCAGATTTGATTTATAAAAGACAAAAAAATACAGAGAAAAAGAAAATGATGCTCTTTGGGCATAGATGTAAAAATACATCATTACTTTTCAACATGGGACAAAATATTGTATTAGAATTTGACCAGTGACAAAGGCTATGCAAATAAACTGAAGCAGCTGGAAACTGGAGGACTGAAGAAATGTTGTAGATTACACTTGGCTATATTGATATAAAACACAGGATTTGTTTCACTGGACTGATATTCTGTACTGAATGCATTACAGCTCTCTGTTGTCATCCAACAGATGTAAAGTTGCACAAGCTTTGAGAGAACATTTGATATGGTGGAGGAATTTCTTGAAATGAGGCCTGCAGTTTATCCACCCCCCCCACCCCCCACCCCCCCATTTAGCTGAAAATGGAAAGTAAATATGGATACCTGCTGAGTGAGGCACAACAGCTGCAAACGAAGTGGTCAAAGCTCTGACGCCCATGAAGTTGCCATGCCAGTTATGTCAGAATTGCTTGTTGTCAGACTCCTTACCACACTAATGTAAGATAGGCCTACTGCCTACTGACTGTGTGCAATCATCTACAAAAGAGTTCAAGAACACACAGGTCCCAGGTCACAGGTCCCAGATTCAAAACTCTGTCTGGAGGAGGAATGTTAGATGTATATACAGATAAGTTAAATCATAAACAAAATGTTGGCTCCAAAATGTTGTGTCCAAACTTTTCACGTGTTGGTAGCTTGTGCATCATCATAGTCCCATAGAGCTGGGCCCCAGTTAGGAGTGTCACAAAAGTTAGAATGTTAAATGTTACAAAGCTAAAAATGATAGTGATCATTTGATTGAATAATCTGAGGAATACCACATAAAAGCATGTACAGCACTACAGCAATTTTACAGTGACTTCTTCATAGAATTGAGAAAAGTAATAACAAACCCGTACCTTAATTTTGTGCCCCTGATCCACATCCACTGTGGATGACTTCACTCAGGTCGGGTGTCAACTTTTTCAGTTTACCTGCATTAACTACTACACCCGATGCAGGGTCTGTAACAACACCAACAACAGCACTACTTCAAGTATACACTTTATTCAGCCATAATTGCCAGCTTGGAGGGAAATTCGGCTGAGAAACTGGATTAAGCATGACCAAATCTTCTTAAGTGGTTAGAAAATCAAAGCACACTGAATGTTTGCCCCATACACATTGGCTTTGGGATGAAAGGCTTGGCCGAGGTTCGTGAACTAGCGCCGACACCAGGAAGGTTTTTTTTTGTCAAATTATCTGCTTTTATACTACTAGAACTTTGAACAGTGCTGGTCTGTGTGTTTGCCGCTGAAACAGAATCTCAAACATGGCCTGGAACTGTGTGTCTTGGAGAGGGAACCAAACTTGTGGCCTGTTTGGCGCGGTTGCAGCAGCGCAGCTCTGAAAGTGGATTGTGCTGGTGCTGTGGATTAGCAGAAGGCAGCAGCAGGCAGCGTGTGTACATGTGTGCGTGTGTCTGTGTGTGAATAAAGAATGTGTACATGTCTGTGTGTTGGCGCTGGAGGCTAGCGTGTGGTGAGGAGGGAGATTCGCACCTCCATGCACGCTGCTGAAAACCTGCTAACCGTTGCATTTACAACTCTCAGTATGGTGAGGTAAACATATTCTGAGTTAACCCCCCTCCCCCATCCTCTGGAAGATTTTTAAAGGAAAAGCAGCAAAAACATATCCAAAATAGCAATGCTATAGAGAAGGGTTTGTCTTTGCCCCTAAAACAAACATTTTGGATTGCCAAATGATGCTTGTCATCCAAATGCAAACATTCCCTGATACCATCACATTGACTTAAGCCTGTTGACAAAATGGAGAGCAAATCACATGAGGTCAGCGTCCCCGCAGAAACTCACACTGACACAAAAATGTAGCAGCTGAGATCTCGCTAATTCTTTAAACACTAATTTAAATGCTCTCAATTTTATTAAAACCATAATATAAATACTCATGGGTATTTTTTTCTCTCTCTCCTAAGAGGAGAAAAATGAATATCAGACCCAGATTTTTTATCCCATAATGCATTTGGGGTTTTTAGTTGAAGAGGAGGAAAGGCAGACAGGGGAAGCTTTAAATCTGTGTCAAAAAGAGAGACATTAGGCCTGTGCAAGATGTTCATTTAGGAAACCTGGCGTGAACGTAGGTACGTCGGTGTCCCATTAATTACAATAATCACATCGTAGGTGTTAGAATAATTCATTAACTCAGATTTAGTTAAGGCTTCATTTAATAAGTCCTTGTTGGTCAGGAGAATAAGAGACAAGAGAGAGGAAGGAGAGAGGAAGGTGGGAGGGAGACGGAGATAGAAAGAAGGAAAGGGAGAGGAAGCCACAGAGAGGGAGATACAGGGTGCCTATTAAACCACAAGGCCTGGATTGTCAATTTGTGTTTGAGCGTTCCACTGGGGGAACTGTTCCATCCTTTTTAAGAGATATATCATTTTATAAAAGACCAAAGGGAGGCAAAAGCAGACAAAAACTGGGGGGATGGAAGGGTGGTGGTGATACAAGGGAGGGATGGATGGAGGGAGTTACGGAGGAGGGGTGGTTGGTTAGGGAATCAGTTTTGCCTACTATATTTAACTGACCCATAAATCTGTTTTTAAATTCCCCTCCATTTAAAAACGCCCAGGCGAACTGGAGAGAAGTGAAGGCAAGGAAAGGGAGGAAGGGAGGGTTTTTCTTTTTCGCGCCGGCTGTTAAGTACCACAATCCATGCATAGCCGGCGCTACATTTATCCTAACAATGTAATTGGTCCAGCTCCCTTGGCTGGTGGCTCAGTTACTGGCCCTCCCTCAGGCCCCCTAATGTGTGTATGTGTGTATGTGTGTGTGTATGCGTGCACAAGCAAGGCCCTCCCTCCAGTCCTCAAATGAAAAGAAATCCCTGGCTTCCATTGAGACGGAGACTCACTGGGGGGCATGGCGGCCAGGCTAACGTGGCTAATGCTAACATAAACTGTACACACTTGCTAACAACCTCACTGCAGGGCTACGAGTGTGTGTGTCTATACTAAGAAGCCGGTTGGGAGCGGGGCTGTGGATTGCACCATCGGCAACAGATGAAAAGCAAAGGAGGCGGGGACACACAAACACAAGTGGATATGCACGCACATACACAAACAACCCAGTGCACCCCACCAACCTTCTCCTCCTCTCTTTTTTGTCTTTCTCTCTGACACACGCATGTACAGTAACCTACACACACGCACACACCCATTCACAGACAGCCACACACACACACACACACACACACACACACACACACACACACTCTGCATTGAGCCTCGGTGCAATTACAAGGAAGAGGACAAAAGCTTCAGACAGAGGCAACATAAGGGTCGGTTCGCTGTTTCACCTGAAGCTAAATATCCAAAGAGGAGGGGAGTCAGAGAGGAGAGGGAGATGTGGGAGAGGAGGGAGGGCAGAGGCGGGAGGAGAGATAGATAGATAAGGAAGGAAGGGGTAGTGGGACAAGAGGGAACAAGCTGTGAGGGGTGAAGAGAGGGGAGAGCAGGTGGTTAATTGTGAGTGTTGTGATGCTGGATGGGGATTTTTCAGTTTGGTCAAACATTTTCTAATTTTACTAAACATTTTGGTCATTTTCTTCTTTTGTGAGTTTCAACTTGTTGAGATCGCTTAAGAGGAATCATTTTGAAGAGATCACAGACAGGCAGAGATACAGAGGAGAGCTGGATAAACGACAGGAGTGAAAATGAGGAGATGAAGAGAAAGGAGACTGGGTGGTGGAGAGAGGTTCAGCAGGGATAAGGATAGATGTTGGGAGGGGGGCGGGGGGTGAGGAGAAAGAGGGAGGTGCGAATGTGGAAGAAGAGAGAGTCGCGGGGTGAGAAAGAGAAGGAGGCAGGAGCTGCATAATGAAGCGCTGGGCTAATTTGGAGAACTCCAGCTGGCTGAAGCCAGAGGGCCTGAGCTTCCAGAACATCTGAAGCACCTTAATGCTGCACACACACACACACACACACACACACACACACACACACACACACACACACGCACACAGCACAACTACACGCATGTGACATCATGGCAGTTGTGCAAACAGACACACTTAAAACAGAGAACATCATACACTCTCTTTGACCTGAACCTGTTTGGCAATCTAACCTTAGCCACACACACACACTCTGCTCTATAGAACATCAATACATTAGTGTGGCTATGTGCATGTGTGGGCCTCTGGTGATGTTTCAGTTGGGAATTAATAAGGTCGAGGAGCTGCCTGATTCCCTTTTGTGTTTGTTTATGTGTATGTGTGAGTGTGTGTGCATGTGTCTGTGTGTTTTCACTGAGTTATTAGAAGGAATAATGGTTACATACACTGTTGCCCATAAAGTTGGAATAAAATGTTTTTTACCTCTTCTCATGAAATGATTGTGACAATGTGATTTATTCTTGATAAATAAAGTGTATATCTTCTCAACTTTATTGATCAAACTCTTCCAAACATATCACAGTGAAACTTAAACCACAATTAACCTTTTCAAACGGTGTATTCAGGCTTTAACAAAATTGGGGGTATTGAACAATTATTCAAACTTTATGGGCAACAGTGTACATAGAGAATCTTCTGCTCCACAGCTATGTGATGTAGCAACACAATACCACATTTACAATTCAAATCATTACCTCTGAATGACTCACTGTCTCATCAAATGCATATGTTTTGTCTAACTGCGATTGGAATTGTGATGGGCCTGAGCTCCATAGAAATGTCTGCAGAAAAACTGAGAGGTTATTCAAATTTGATGTAATCTTCTCATACAAACAAATGTAAGATATACATTACAACAAACCCTTTGTTTTATTCTGCTTCTACTGTGTAAGCAACACGCATTTACATTTACATTTACATCATCTTTGGTCATCCTCTGTTTTCAGAACAATTCAGATCAATAAACTGCTGCCTAATTTTCTTTTGTACACTTTTAAAGGTACTTTTCAGTTTAGGTGGAAGACAGAACTAGTGAGCAAGCATGCTGGATCCAATACACTTAAAATATAAAAGCTAAAAGTTTGTAACATATAAAACTGATGCCTACTATGTGTTTTACAGAGCCAATACAGATGTCAGTTATGTTGTTATGGGAACACCTTACAAACAGTGTCAGGTCAGAGTTGTCAGTCACGCTCAGCTGTCGGTCCCCTAATGAACAGAGCTGCCAACTGCCACTGTTTGCCTTCAACATATTGTCAACCTCACCATGAAGCTTTGAGCAGAACATGATTGGCTGAAATGGTGGAGCAAAAATCCTTTTCTCTGAGGCTAAATACAAGTAATGGCTTAAAACACAGCTGGATTAGAGCCTCTCTGGTTTACAACCATAAGGTTTCCCATCTGCAAACAATGCCCAACTATATTTTGTTGCCCTCCTCCATTTGGTTAACCTCAAGCCTTTATGGTTACCTAGGGGTGGCTCGAGGTGATGGCATTTGACTTAAGACTAAAGCCAAAGTGAAATGCTGACTAATCTGTAACATCTGGCAAATTTTATAAGAGAGAGAGAAGAGGGGGAGAACATCATGCCAGGTTGGCAGGTGGAGGAGTGAGGAGCACTCACAATACATTTATAACCACACACACACACTCACATACACACATGCAGTGACTAGACTTTTCATTGCCAGGGTGTGGTGGCAACTGATGCCAAGCAGCTTGTCTCTGTGGTATCATGCCATTTTATGGCCAAAAAAAATAAAACAACACATGCTGAAGCCATTACGCCATTACCACTGGTAAATACACTTACAAACATGCTCTTTTCTTTCCATTTTTGTTGCAGTTTTCGTTGATGTCACCTGCACACACACACACACACACAAATAAATAGTATACACGCACCAGAAATTCATGAGGCGTTGTATAGTGAGTGCATGGCCTGGGCCGTTTTTCAATCATCACCCAGGCCTTCACTCCCAAGACAGCATCAGCGGCAGAGTCCCAGACCTGGGCAACTCAACTCAATACTCTAATAAATAAAGCAGACGACAGAAGTGTGAGTTCGTGTGCGTGTGTGTGTATTCGTTACTCAGAGTAGGTCACAGTAGGCCGACAGCACGTGTCGCTCCTGAGCTGGAGATGGTTTAAAATGTTAAGGAGGAATAAAGCAGAATTTCACAAAGCTGCTGGTCGATGTAAAGGTTGCCTGTGACTGAACATACATGGGGATCATTTGATGATATTCGTGTGGGTCTTTCTTTAACACTTGTTCAGATTATGAGTACAATGTTTCCATGTTTTATTCATTTGTTGTCATTTACAAACCCGCCTTCTGATTGGAGCCGGATCAAGCAATCAGCTTGCTCGACTTAATGTTAAGAATTGAGTGCTGTGAACCATGACTCCGGTATGAAGATGAAAACAACATTGGGAATCGATTCTGGAGTTTGATAATTGGTTATTGTGGCAATGTAGATTTGCAAGTCTTAAATTCCAATATTTCTTTCCCATATCTTTGTCTCATACCTGCTTTGGTTCACATCCACTGCTGTGGTTGCAAAATGTATCCGTAGCATTTATTTACAATGATTCTATGTAAATGCATCAGTATGTCAGAATAAAGCGTTTCCTTCCTGTTTGTGGTATAAAGTAGCCAAAATGATCCCTTGTGAAATCTGATTAAAAAAAAAAGGAGGCACACCATGAAAACTATGTATAAAAGAAATTGTAATATGTTTAAGATGAACTGTGCGGGTGAATCTCAACTTCTGTGTGGGTGAATTTACAGCCTTGGTTCAGGGTTTCAGTGACACACATATAACCATGTGCATGCATCTCCTCAACAGACACACTCTACCTTCCCAACACACTGACTTACTCTGATAATCACCAGAAAAATGAAACAGCTATGACACACTATACAACATAAAAAAGACAAAAAAAACACATGCAACACACATTAACACAGAGTTTACTCATGTTCTAAGCTGTATCATGTAGCAATCACATGTGTGGTGCGCACCGGGGCAAGAGGAACAGCAACAAATTGGATTTCCCAAGGATGATGGTGTGATGAAAGATTGTGTGTTTTTCTCATCTACCGCCAGTGCTGTTAGAGCGCGGCATGATTAAATAAAACCTTGCCCAAGTTTCAATAAACGCATTATAACAATTGCATTTCCTTGACAAAGATTTAGGGACTGGTGTGATGCGATTGGATTACTGGGGAACATTGAGCTTTTTTAATGCTGTTTTTGCCCTGCCTTAAGTTGAACGTACACCTCCACTTGAGCAAGTTTAAACGATTTCTTTCCTTTCAACATGTGGTTAGGGACACTTTGATGAAGATGATGCACGTAGCTCCTGCTCAACCTTCTCTCCTCCCAGTCTTTATGCAATGGAGAAAATAAATGGCCGAGCTTCTGCCTTTCACAACAGTGGGAGATGTTGAAGCGTCCTCGTCCATTATCTGGGATTAGTTTTTTAGACACCAGCACTTAGTGGTCGACTGTTTTAATAATTTGGCAGAACAGATGACATAAAACTTTTTTAGCATTGTGCTTGTGATGGTATACATGTGAATGTGTACCAAATGCAGAGAAATAATGGTGACTCAATGCTTTAGATCTTCCGTACTGTGTGGTATTGGAGCACTGCAACACAACTGGTTGAAAGGCCATACTCATGCACTCCATACTGCCAAACATGAATTATTTATCTGAATAGTAAAGACAGATATGAATCATAGAGTAACATAAGTCTGATACACTGATGACTAACAGGTGAAGGTGATGTATAACTACTTTGGAAATAGAGAAAAGGAGGGAAGAGAAAATGAAAGAAGATAAAATCAAAAGTGGAGATGAATTTTTATTTGTGTGTGTGTGTGTGTGTGTGTGTGTGTTTTCACTGAGTTATTAGAAGGAATAATGGTTACATACACTGTTGCCCATAAAGTTGGAATAAAATGTTTTTTACCTCTTCTCATGAAATGATTGTGACAATGTGATTTATTCTTGATAAATAAAGTGTATATCTTAAAGGGTATATCACCTTTTCAAACTGTGTATTCAGGCTTTAACAAAATTGGGGGTATTGAACAATTATTCCAACTTTATGGGCAACAGTGTACATAGAGAATCTTCTGCTCCACAGCTATGTGATGTGACTTCACATGTGACTTGTATATCATTCAGATTTAGGAAGTTTAGTAGCAACACAATACCACATTTACAATTCAAATCATTACCTCTGAATGACTCACTGTCTCATCAAATGCATATGTTTTGTCTAACTGCGATTGGAATTGTGATGGGCCTGAGCTCCATAGAAATGTCTGCAGAAAGACTGAGAGGTTATTCAAATTTGATGTAATCTTCTCATACAAACAAATGTAAGATATACATTACAACAAACCCTTTGTTTTAATCTGCTTCTACTGTGTAAGCAACACGCATTTACATTTACATCATCTTTGGTCATCCTCTGTTTTCAGAACAATTCAGATCAATAAACTGCTGCCTAATTTTCTTTTGTACACTTTTAAAGGTACTTTTCAGTTTAGGTGGAAGACAGAACTAGTGAGCAAGCCTGCTGGATCTTACAAACAGTGTCAGGTCAGAGTTGTCAGTCACGCTCAGCTGTCGGTCCCCTAATGAACAGAGCTGCCAACTGCCACTGTTTGCCTTCAACATATTGTCAACCTCACCATGAAGCTTTGAGCAGAACATGGAATAGTAAAGACAGATATGAATCATAGAGTAACATAAGTCTGATACACTGATGACTAACAGGTGAAGGTGATGTATAACTACTTTGGAAATAGAGAAAAGGAGGGAAGAGAAAATGAAAGAAGATAAAATCAAAAGTGGAGATGAATTTTTATTTGTGTGTGTGTGTGTGTGATCAACCATCGTTGGGATGATTGCGCAAATGCTCATCATGTTTTAAGGTCATCTGTCAGTCTTTTCATTGATGTAACCGGTACTGTCAGGAGACGCACATAGACATACCCAGGTATGGCCCAGCGTTACCCATCTGTGATTCTGGCAGGTGGCAACAAGCTGCTTGATATCACCACACCTTCATTATGTTTTTTTTTCCTTCACCCCACACCCATCACATCCTCCTCACTCACCATAACACAAACACATACACACACACACACACACACACACACACACACACACACACACACACACACACCTAGATTTCCCACAGATACAGAGGGTTTCATTGGAAAATATATTTAGCTTATCTAACGTCCTTTAATTAACTCTCACCATTTACTGAAAAGTTTTTACTAGCAAAAATCCCATTTGCTTACCTCTCAGTACCGCGCTAAACACCATGTCAGTCTCTAACTGACCAAGCCTAAGCCCCAGTCCTGGCTACTTAAGCTTACTGACTGCAAACATGGTGCCCATTACCTACCAGGAGCCAGAAGCTAAGTACACAATAGAAAAAAGAAAAAACACTGACACTCATTCTAATGTATTTACTTTATAAGGGCAAATATAAAGACCAGCAAAATGTCCATATTGCTGTTTTGCTGACAACCAAATTTATCTATTGTACTATTACTAGCCAAATATTAAAATGCCTTTCTGTTGTGTAAAGTATGTAGGAGTATGTGGTCAATCACAATGAGTAACACAACACGCACAGTACTTCCTAGTTACATAACTTAGATTCAGTGCAATCATCTTGTCCTTTTATTTTGATGACTGTATCTGTGAAACAGACTTGAATTCAATAGTCGAGATAACCCCGAGGTACCTTATTATCATCTATCAACTGCCTGGCACAAGCTGGCACCTCTCCTTGATCACCAAAGCCTTGTCAGCACACTCAAACCTCTCTTAAACCTTTACTCATTCAATCAAGGGCAACTGTTGGATGCAAACTGACTGAGTGACATGGTGCTGACAGCCAGGCAGATGGGAAAAACAGAGGGATAGTAGCAAGAAGGATGGAGAGATCGATGGATGGCGAGCAGACAGTTTCTCAGCCAAGTTAATCGTGCAACATGCAGGCTGATGGACAGTTGACCAGCCAAATACGGCAGTTGCTGAAAGACCAGTAGAGAGTTCAACAAAAGAGCAGGTGACAATGATAAAAGAAACACTTCGCTGCCCATCCCCAAGGAATTGTTGAAGGAATATGCCTGCCAAACTGACAGGAGCACGGTTAATAATCTCAATAAAAACTGTGTACTTTAAAGTCTGGAATTGACATGACAGAAGAAGATTGGTGAAAATATACAACTGTTATTGTTATTATTTCAACAGGCAAATACATGATATTATGGAATATCATAAGAAAGTGACATTGAGTAATGACAAAAACATGCAACAATATGCCAGCATGGCAAAGGGTGCCGTGTCAAATCATTCCCAACTAAAGTGACATGCAAGTTCCTCAACGCAAAATAAAAATAGAAAGCCGAGCAGCATTATAATGAGAGGAAATTGTTTTATTAATGTTTTTCCCTCTTCTGTCTTTTTCTCTCCATTGGAGGCATCCTGCATTCTCCTCAGCATAGCTCACAGTTCCTCCCTGCTTGCACTCTCTCCTTGGAGGGAAAGTCAAAAGGTTTTTCATTTATCTCAGACCGAAGACGAAGCACAAAACATGACTCCCCCGAGAGACCCACGAGGAAACTGCGAACACCTTGCCCCAAATATCTGATCTTGGAGGAGCAGAAAATAGCATGCGCGTATTTGTTTGCCGGGACGAAGACTTCCCTCATTCCCTAGACGCTGTGTTGTCATTGAACATTTTGCTGCTGTGTGTTAGGCATATAAAAATACATTTCGATTTTTATTGGGGAAAGAAAACACGTCTCAAGAACAAAAGATAATTGTATTGATTTGTTGAGCATGTGGAGCAGTTCAGAAGTGTCTGTTGGTAATGTTTTGAGCTCTGAGATTGTGAATGTGTATTTTTATGCTTGCATGCACGTGTGTGCATTTGCTTGCTTGTGTCTGGATTGCGTCAGTTTCTGTTTGCTGTATTGACCGAGTTCTCACCAGTGCTGGGTTTCAGATACACAACGGATCATTGGGTTTTTAAACTTGAGTTTGAGACAAAGCTTTAAGGTATAAAAACTAGGATGAAAGATGCAAGAAAAAAAAGTTTTGAAGTCATTCAGTAGGCTTGTTGTGTGCAACTGTACCTGCAGACTGTAACTGCATAATGCAAATATGGACTGGTGTGACAGAGAGTGTGAAGGGAAAAGCAACAGTAGTTTAATGTCTACCATGATCATAGGATGACCTGTTGTTTGTTTCAAGTCATTTAATCTTGTTAATGCAGCACTGGTGCTGGAGCTCTTTCCGTGCAATTCAAGTTCACAGTTGGGGACTTCAATGCCATTTCATACTGTGCTTGCATTTGGTCTTCTAATATGAAATAAAATGGCGTTTCATGGCTGCATCTGAATAAAGTCACTGACAGCAGTTAATCAGAGTCACTAAGAGGAACCGGTAATGTCAGTTATGGCTGATGGCTCAGAGAAACGTTTCCTCATCTATAGCCAATTATTCCCTCACACTCACTCTCTCTGTTGCTTGAAGCTACGCTAAATCAGATAGATTTGATAAAGGCAGCTACTGGACTGGAACACTGGGAATGTCCATTAAAGACCCAAAGACCAAAACAGTAATTATGCTTCTTTTCCCTTCATTGTAGATTCTATTTGACTCACTGCCTATCAATGTAATGCAGTAATAATAATAATAATAACAATAATAATAATGCTAATAGTAATAATACAAGATAATTAAAAATGTCTTAAGTACGTGTCTTGTGTATGTACATATATGCATACGAAGCTATTAAATGGGTAAAAGTCAATGGGGGTCCAAATACAGTAAGCACATGAATATAGGGATCAGATAGTCTAAAATAATCTGTTGCAGTTTGTTTGTCTGTGATTGTGCAAGAGACATAAAAAAAAGCAATGCAATGCAAGCTAGAGAAGTGAGAAACTCTCTCTCTTTGCTGTCTTTATCTTTTGCCTGGAAGGCAGGCAGCAGTAATGACAGGCTCTGGTTGTGTCCACTGAACAAAATGTACAGTACAGCACAGTTGTCTCTGGCTTCCTGAGATGTGGTAGTGATGTAGTCAGGCTTCTCAGGCTCTTAAAAAAAAACATACAGCATTCTTTGAATTCTATTCTATTCCTTTTTCTACATTTCATTGAAGCAGTTGAGGGAAGCCTACAAAAAAAAAAGCAGTAAGCAGTGCAACAAGTGTCAGATGTCTGCAAACATCAATTTGCAGCAGCAAAAATATTTAGACACAGATGGTAAAAATGGTAAAAGAATAATTGCTACAGAGGAGAAGTGCAAAATCCTCCTTAGGTGCTTTTGGTCGAGACCCCCAGGGAGGTCAGCTGTGGGGGGCAGACTGCCAACCTCTTCCCAGGGATGGTGACCTACAGAGGTGTAGTTGAGCAATAAGACTGAGCCAGTGGGTTAGTGGGAGGGATTCAGGGAGCAGATATGACCCTCGCCTTCACTACATTAATGCCAAAACCACATACGTATGAAAACAAGCAGAAAACTTGCTGCATTTCAACACAGGATACATACAATTAGTGTGCAACCACATGTGGGAAACACACAAGCTATATATATCAGAAGTTTAAAGAACACATTAAGCTGTGTATAACTGAACATCAACACTCATGGGATAGAGATTCTCACTTATTCTCCTCTATTCCTCTCTCACCTACACACACACACATAAATATATATATATATATAGAGAGAGACACACACTGAAAGTTTCAATCTGGTTATCAGCCTTGGTCTCTTGGCTACAGGGCTTATGGGATAGCCCTGCTTCTTGGCAGTCATTTCTAACACAAGCTGGAAAAACAGGCTTTGGGTTTGTCTGTTTGCGCACGCGCCTCCTGACTCATTCTGCATGTGAGTGTGTGTTTTGTTTTTATTACTGTAAGTGTATTTTTGTGACTGTGCCTGCAGTCTGCATGCTTCTGTGTGCATGCACATTTGCCTATTCAAAAAAAGAAGTTTAAATAGGCACACTGGAAAAAACAGCAGCGACAAAAATGTGAGAATGAGAATGAGAAAAATAAGATCCGTATTCACATGGATGATTAAAAAAAAAAAAAATGAAACCACCCCGACTTTCTTTTTTTGTACATGCAACAAAAGGATTTAAAAATGATCTTATGCGGGACTTTTTTCCTGTTACTGCATTTTTAATCAAAGTGAAAAAGAAATTTTTAGATATATATGTGAATGTATAAATGACAGAATGGAAGAATCTAGATTTTAAGTGTTCAATTCTTTCATTTTATTTGGGCTAAATTGCCTCAGGGGTAAAAAAAAAAAAAAAGATCTTTAACATTTCATAATTATGTTTCTCAGAACAGAGAGTTTTCACATCTGAATTATTCTAATTCTGTCTCTCAGTATTTGTAGCTTTCATGTATATTTGAACAGGTGCATTGTATATCAAAATACTACAGAAAAGTGACATTCGCGACATCAGGCCACGATAACACAATTTAAATGATCACAGTCATGATATAATTTCAGAGAGAAAAATATCCATTTACATCTCACTTTCACACATTCCTAAGAACTCCCACATGCACTTCTAACTGCTGTTTTTACTGCCTCCTGTCTGGGCTTTCAGGTCACCTCTTACCTTTAATTACCTCCGTCTGTACGTCTCTACCTCCCTCCATCCATCCATCTATTAATTCTTCCCATTTTACCTTTTGGGTAGATGAAAGCAAGAAAGACCTTTTTTTTTTTTTTTTTTTTTTTTACCAAGAGACAAACATTTGTTGTGTCTCTTTTCTGTGGTTGTCTACTGAAATATACACTGTACTTGGATACGTTTTACTTTGTTATCCTTGGCAGATTGTTGATCACAGAAGTTAGGCATTGGCCTTTACTGAATCTTACCACCAGGAATCCAAACGAAGAATGTATTCTCAGATATGTTCTCAGGTTCTTCAAGTAAAAGTCAGGCCTCTCGCATATTTACGTCTTTGTATTCATACAACCTTAACGTCGGGTTAACATCAGGAAAAAATGCAGTGAACTGTAGGACTTGAAGGCTGGATTTGCCATTGCAGTGCTGGGCAGACTAACAGTTCGAGGATCCTGATTCTGATCCTTGGTAGAGAGTAAGTTTGCAACTTCAGAAAGATTTATAGTTAATATATCTGTTGCGTGTCTAACCAAAATACTTTTTTTGTTGCTTCCTCCATCAACACAGTTTACTCAGTCTGCCTGCTTCTCCCTCCCTCTCTCTCTCTCTCTCGCTTGCTCTACCTCATGTCTCGTCTCTCTTTCATAATCCACGCTGTCATCAACAGATTCAGATTTAAGCTTCCATTTCATCCTAGAGGCCACTGAAGATGAAACGTAGCTGCTAGTTTTGCTCATAAATGTCTCACTAACTGCTGATGTGCCAGGAGCCCTCCTTAACTGGTTGGCTGCTGCCTTAGCAGCCTTTTTGCAATACCAACACACATAAACCCTCTTCCATTCTTACTAGCACATTTGCACACACAACTTGTACCCTCTAAATCTTAAAAAAAAAAAAAAAAAAAGCAGATGAGTCGGTTTCTAGTTTGATTTATCTAGAGATAACATTACCGGTATGCATGATGTTACGGGGTGGGGTGTTGGAAGTAGAGATTGTGAGGTAACCTTCCTGCCAGCCAGTGAAACAGCCAGCCAGAGAGCTAACATTGCTTAAAGGCAAAAAGAGGAAATTTACTAATCCCCACCTGCTTGTCAGGAGATCTACAGGTACCCACTAAAGCAGCCACTGGAAGAAATCTTGGAACTGAGTCAATGCATTTTCATGTGAGTGCGTGTGTGTGTGTGTGTGTGTGTGTTTGCATTTGCATGAACAAGGTAGTGAGCAAAAAAGAAACAATGAGTGTTTGCAGAGGTTAAAATGGGAATTGTTATGTGTCTGGGTTCAGATGATTTGTTGAGTTCTCTCGGTGCACCGAGGACCCACAGACCTGTTTGAAAACGGAACAGAAAGCTTGAAAACACAGGTTTGGAGCGCTGCGGACACATCCAAAAAGCCCCAGGAGCACACCGGTAGGGCATGTGCCTATATGCCCAGGATGGGCCCAGGACAGCTCCAGCCCAATTTAACCCCTGAGTGTTTGAGCTATATATGTTTCAGAAAATACCAGAAAAACAGTGTCTGTAATAATAAGGGAACAAGGGTGTAGGTGAGGGTATAGAAACTCCACTGAGTCCACTGACTTTGTATTGAGTGGAGGTGCCTCTTTGTCTGGTAAACAGCAGAAAAACGCCTAAAAGCTTCTTTGTGGGATGGTGGGATGCACTTCATGGACAGTAAAGAACAAGAACTAGATTTTAATGAGCTGGCAAACGGAAAAAAATGAGCTTTTAAGAGGACAAAACTGGATAATATTACAGTAATAAATAAACGTAAGACATCACTGACAGCAACAATCATGCTAACAACATATTAAAAAAGATGTCACTTTAAGTATCTTTGGGAGAGAGTTTCAGCAGGAGTTGGTGTGAATACCCTGTCTTTTTAGATGCCCTCTGTCCATCTTACAGTTGTTGCAGAACAATTTTTACCAGACAGACAGAAAAATTCGGACAGATACAGATAAAGTCATTTAGCTTTTTGTACTCTGACCAGTGCAGGCTTCCCACACTGGATGTCTACAGTAATTGTTGCATATATCACCTCGCAGTCAAGGGATTCTAAACTGAATTCATCTCCACTGACCAAACATTCATTTAAGATTTTGGTGTAAAATGTGGTTGCAAAATGATAGCAAACATCTCTATACCGTTGCTCTGCTCCTCTTTGATAAACCAGGTTAGTCTGAAAATCTCCTTGACTCAAGTTGTTTAATGACCATAGCTAATGCCGCTGTGCTCTGCCCTCTCTTTGTCTTGTCTGTGTAGCCAGCCTAATCGCTGCTGACAGTCAGCTTTGCTCTTTTATTAGCTCTGCGTCGCTTGCAATCAGTGACAGTGAAGTCAGGCAGCAGGAAGGGCTTGTGTGAACTCAACACCCACTCGGACCCAACGTTTAGACTTGCACACTCACGCACACTCACGCACACACACACACACGCTCACATGAATGTGTGTATGTGCATTTTCACAAACAAACTGGCACTCTTCCTGAGCCAAGTCAACAAACACAGAACCTCTCACATGTACACACGCGAATGTATATACACTCACATTTGCTGTCATGCGTGCCCATAACTAACACGCAAACACACACGCGCACACACACACACACACACACACACACTTGCTTTTAAAATAATGAAACAGGCTCAACTAGGAAGCCACTGGCCTCACTGTATGTGGGTCAGGCCCATGCAAAGCTGTATTGATTTTTTGGCTGTGTGTCTGACTGTGTGCCGCCATGTTAAAAAGGCTGACTGCAGATACGACAGCTAGCGAGCACATCTATAAACACACGCACACACTCATTCACAGATGAGAGGTTCCACAGTTTGCTAGCCTCTTCTTGTCAGTGCCTCATGAATTGGCAGACAATGGACTTGTTTGATAAAGAGGAGGTCTGACATTCGAACGTGCAATTTGTGAGCGACGGGGCGGGAGCGAGGGATGGGGGTGGGAAGGGAGGGTCAGGAATTCGCCTCACTCTCTTTAAAGAATGTAGCGTCACCCATATGTCCGTCTGCCCTGGTGCATACTCGATGGAGTGGAAGGGCAGGGATGGGAGTGTGCTCTCTCCCCTTTTTCTTTCTCTCCCTATTTCCAGTCTATTTTGCAGGGCTGACAAGCCTTTCTCCCCACTCTGGTGCAGAGCAAAAGCTTAATGCTGTTTCGTCTATTGCATTAAACCATGCAGTGGTCATTTAGGACACTATGTAGGCCACAGCAGAGAGAGAGACATGCCTTTAAAACCTGTGCCATCCATAGTTGAGGTCAGAGCAGTGCATAGCTCAGTCACGGTGAAATATTTTTAAAGCTGAAATGTCTCTCATCCTGAAAAGCCGGCACCCGTCCTTCCTTGTTGTAAACGTGCTCAACACTCCATTTAAGTGCTTTTCAATGAGCCCTTATTAATCCCCTTAACTGCAGGTTTGCACCTCATATTTACCACCGCTGACCTTTTGACCCTCGCCACTGGCTATCTAATGTTGAAATTGCCTAATTTGTGAAATGGCAGAATTTGGGGGTAAAGACCACTTAGAGCTAATGGCTGGCTCATCTGAATATAAGCGTCATGCTTAGGGGAGGGCAAGCACAGGGCAGCAGTGCTGCCAGTGTTGGTGAGGTGTATTTGCAAGAATTGCCCATCTCAAAGAAGCCAGATATTTCTCCCCCCTAACATCAATCTGAATAGCTAAGACTTTCACTGCCTCCATTATCTTGCCATTCGTTATCCTTGTATGCTGTAGGCTTTTTCTCAATTACAGCCATTTATGGTTTCTGGAGTAATTACATCAAACTCAAGTCAGTTACCTGTAAGGTGTGTTCTACTGTAAATTAATTTGGAAGTTTCTGTCTTGCTTCCTTTTCATTTGGTAGTAATGGGCTGTACTTGTTCTTATGCAAGACAACCAGAGGGCTGAATGAATTCTGAAGCAGGAAACTGACCTCATGAGGGTGGGAGACAGAATTTCAAGAGTTCAGAGCAATTTCCATTTAAAGCCGGGAGACAGAACATGATATGTGTCAAATGATGCCAGGCAAGCATATTGTGCCAAGCCGATACATGCAGGAAAGCTTATTACTACATTAGAGCTTATTGTCTCTCTTGTCATGTACAAAATAATTCAACACATCATTAACATAATAATTTAGTTGCATGCTGTTGGATATTTTATTTTGTAGTGTAGTTTTGATTTTACTTCTGCTTCATTGGAGTGCATACAGTAAATGCACACAGTTAAACATGACCATGCAAAAATAGTCAGGAATCAATTTTTCTGTTTTATGTAACAGATTCCATGTAACCTGCACATGACTGTTTTTGACTTAACTTTTAAACTTGATCAGTCAGTGGTACGTTTACCGGCAAGAGGCAAATAGTTAGAATCCTTTTTATAACGATAAAGTACATTTTCGATGAAATTACACGAGAACTGTGCATAATTCCAGCAATACCTGAGAAAACTAATTTATTCCTACCTTCTCCTCTCTCTTCTCACTGTAATTTGAGTATCGAATGTTTCGCTATCTCTGTTACCTTCAGCATATTTAGCCAGCCCTTCATTTGCACTCGTCTTTAAGGCTAACAGCTTATTCAGCCTGTTTATGGATGGCCCCTCAGAGCTAAATTAATAGAAGAGGCTTTGGGGACCAGAGAGGAAAGTCATAAGCAAGACTGTAATGCTCATTTGCAACGTAGAGGCTAATTACCAATTTGCCACTCTCCAATCTTGTTTCATAATACGTTCACGGCTCAACTTCTTTTGTGTTTTGGTGCCTGCGAGCGATGTATGACTTTTATACAACAGAGGATGCTTTGCTTCTGTCTTCTTTATAACTTCATGTGCTGGAGATATTGAGCTCTCAGACTTGCCCCACACAGGCCCACATCTAACACTCGCTCATGTGAGAATGGTGCTGTGATTGCCTTCAGCTTTGACTGCTCTCTCTTTGGCTGCAATTTTTTGTCTCACGCGGAGACAGGAAGAGCTAGAGATGACAAAAACACATCGAAGGGAAAGCGCTCAGTTGAACATCAGTCATCACTCTAAGTTATTCTACAATGACGAAGCTGCACAAGGCGCGCCACGCTCTCCATTTTAAGCGTTTTTTTATTGATATTCAGAGAGGACAGAGGAACGTGAACTTGAAATAAGAATTTTGTAAGAACACATTTAAACAACAGCCTTTAAAAGCCTGACAATATTGTACAGCACACAACAAGAAAGTGTACAAATATGACTATGTTATGTAATCAGGAGTCATCAATGACCAAAACTAGTTCTTGTCTGTGTTTATAGGAATCATCAGAGCAGAGATGTTCACCTGACAAAGCAGTAGTGCTGTGAGATAGTTGCATAACCTGCCTTTGAAAAACTTTCTGTTGTTGAGTGTTTCCTCATCAGCCAAAACCTGCCATTATGGATTTACACTATTCAGACTATATCAACAAAAAACATGGTTTAGAAGGCAATGTACTATACAGCCCAACCTAATGATATAGTGACAATTTCTAACATGAAGTGGAGTCTGATCTTTGAGGGATGTCAAGCTGAAATGTGGAATAACAAGCAAGCAATTAGGGAATTAGCAAACCTGAGCTACACTGACGTGCATTTACTGCATTAACATTGACTTCCTCCTTTTATGTACTTTTCATCTCTGGTTACACAACTGCCACACAGTAACAGTTCATGCTGTTCATCTCAAAGCAAACAGACTGTATACCAACAAAGTCTGCGGATTATCTGGCTTCAGGGACTGCATTCTTAAAAATCCACACATGAGTTTTGTGTGTTAGAACGTTGTACTCAGTTTTATCGGTACAATAAAAAGGGCAAAGAACAATCAGAGGCATATAACAAATAGCATCCGATAATACTTAACAACAATGTTGTTAAACTTAGTCTTCTCGTGTTCTCTCACACAGTCAGTGATGACACACTTTCAGACCATTTTTCTCCCTGAAGTGAATGAGCAACTCACCCAGCACAGAAAAGAGCGAATAGTGTGAAGAAAGTTCATCTAAAGAGAATAAAGTTCATCTGATGGATCTCCCCACTGAAACACAGATTTATGAATTAAGTATTAAGAAATCAGTTTGACAGTGCAGAAAATCACAAAATGTTCTTCAAAATGTTAACAACTACTGTGGTCGATGACCTGCAACAATGACGACTTCACAGATATGAGGCTGGTTCTGGTGTTTATGTCACAGAAGGAGAAGAAAAAAACTACAAATCTTCTTTTCACTAGAACTGATATATTGTTTTTAATCATGTGTACTGCAGCAGGATACATGGTAGGGGAGGTGTAGCTGCAAAAATCTAGCTAAAGGTAATTTTTTGCTAAAGCTCATGTTTTCCAGGCTGTAAAGGCTACAAAAAACTGTGATACCCACGCTGTTTAACATACTGTATAACAATCAATGCCTCACTCTCTGCAAAGATTTTTGATAACAATGAGTGTGTTATTCATGGTTTGGAGGTTTGGAGCTGAAATCACAATAAAGGCCGAGTTCAGATATTGGTAGGGTCCAAGCAAGGGAGTGGGGGGATAAGAACCCGCACCCCCCTTATGCCTCTAGCACACATTCATTTTACATCACAGATCACTTTATCCCTGTTTTGATCAATTATTCACATCCAATGATCCGGCAATCTAGATAACATTCAACCTTTATTATAACAGTTAACAACAACCACCGCTAACACGATACACCTTACATAGTCACGTACTAACTTTTGTGCAAACATTGGTAACAGCGACCATTTCATCCCTAATAAAGAGGAAATGTTGTTTAAGGAGAAGGTGCATTAAACCATTTCTTGGTGTCCCTATTCATGCTAGGATGGTTAGGCATATTGAATAAATCTGGCACAGTTCACCTGTTTTGCCAAACTTATTTCTGTCATGTTTTCTCATTCGTGTTGTCTCATTGCACACCGAAACACTCTAACTTGGCGTTGCGCCTGGTGTGATCCCATCACAAGAAGGTCTCTAGTTTGAAAATTAAATTAGATTACACAGATGTAGGCACTGAAATGTACAATATCCTGAGAGTTAAAGAGGCAAATACAGTGTTACCTCAGTTAACTTCTACATCTAAATGTGTCCTTGCCTTGCCTGTGCCTTAATATGTCAGTGCACACACAGTAGTAAACTTAGTGTTGAATCATTAACTGTAGGAAATAGATCATTAAAAGTTCAAAAGAGATCTAGGTTAAACTCACAGAGTGAACATTATACCCTTTAAAAAACTTAAAAGGCAAGAGGCAGAGGACACACAGTCTATGAATAGTCCAATGAGCTTGCTACTGCCCTGAGGGTCAGTGTTGAATGTCCATTGAAGACAAGCAGAGTGGAGTTGGTCATTGAAAACATTTACATTTCAAACATTCTCCTAGATATTTAGATATATGTGTGGCTAAGCTAGTGACCTAGGAGCCTACCTAGCCAACCCAAGTGACCAAGGGTTGATCTCATGTCAGGCAATCAGCTGCTGTTACAGCAAGAGTCCAACCTGGACAAACTATTTCCTGGTATGTTAATTCAAACAAGCTTAAAACCTTGGGAGAAAGTAAATCCCATTTTCGTGCCGTAAACAAGCTTATAAAGCTTCTCTATGGTGTTTCCTGGTTAAGTGCTTAAGTTGAAACATTTTTGAGAGTAGGCACAGCATTTGTTGTTTCAGCTGTTCTACATGAGCTGAAAATTGAAATCATTGTTAGACAAACCCTCAGTAGAAGATGCAGTAGCTGTTACTGTTCACAGTGACGCTGCACCAGTGCTGTTTACTGAAAAGTTAAAAAGAAAGGAAAATATTGCTCTACACAGCTGCTCCTCAATATATGAGGTCAAAGCATATTTTTGGTCTTTCACAGTATCAAACGTTTTGTTTGAGTTTTGCAGAGTTCCAGAAGTCTCATAAATGTTTCCAATGATGTGTGACTGACAGCTGGAGCACAAAAATCAACAACTGCATACAACAAATATCTACGTCATTGATAAAAAAGTTGACAAAATAAGTCTGCGTTTACAGAAATGTAAGATGAGATATTAAATATAACTCCCATGATGCTTTTTGGTAAGAAACATCCCATCACGGAGTTTTTCTGGTAATTCTGGTATATGTGCTGCTAATGTTGCGCGAAAATTTAAGATGAGAAAACTCACATTATAATCTGCATCTTAAGTTAATTCAGTCACGGATTCTTTGCCAAATTTGGATTAATTGAGTGACTATGGCACAATCTTTTTGTTACCAAGTGCAGTAGTGTAGGTTTTGAATTTGATGATTTGCACGTCTAATGAAATTGAAATTGGTGGCCATGATGTAAACCTATAGAAACGTTCCATTATCCAGAGGACCATGTTTCAGTGTTAATTAACACTGAAAATAGCTTTAAATAAAAAGTTGAAATTAAAAAACTTCGCAACTCTGTGGTGTTGAATGGCAAAGTTTAATTGGCAGATCAAGTTGTTGACCATCCATCATCAAGTTCATCAGCTCACTGGTCTCAGAAATGACTGAATGTGCTCTGATCTGCAAGAGCGAACACGCCACTCCAAAGACCGCCAGGTTTCAGAAACTGCAACCACTTCCACAATTACAGAAACAGTCTTCTGTATCATTACACCACCTCAAGGGAATTCAAACTGTTAAGTAGTTAGGGGCGCCTATAATCACCCTGCTTTTCAGTAAATGACAGGCATGAAACATAGTGTTCATTGTCAAGTCAAAGAAGATTAACCAAGCTGCAGACTAAATGAATTACTGACTGGCAAGACACATAGTTACTGGACATACATGTTTGAGGTTTTGGGCCTTCACTTGTTCCATGTTTTAGCAATATAAATAAGATATTAACTACTTATAAATATAAGAATTACAATAAGGATTACCACAATAAAAATAATTTGATGAGATCAACAAAGCATCAGTATCCCCATAAATAGAGTTTAACATATTTTTTTTTACAGTGTAGAGTCAGTCATCAAGATATGGTCCCTGCAATAGATAGAGTCAAACTTATCTGTCTGCTCTTGTAGCTTAAAGTCTCTGCCTGACTGTATTTCATATCATATCCCATACATGCAGACCCTCTAAGCCACTGACACACCACCGCCTGTGGCCTCTTGATCTTTAAAAAGGGATCACAAGACCTTCACTGTGCAATGACATCACTGCATCTCGGAATGAATGACAAAGGAAGAAAGAAAATGTATTTATAGCACAAAGTTTCATTCCGACAATTGTCTAATTTCCTCAAGCGTTTTATGCGTGAACTCGCAGTCAGTGTGCTCATCAAAGGGGCAGATTCACTGCCTGTCACAAGGCGCATAATAAATCGTTGTCATAGAGGAGTCAGTTGCATGCAAGATGCCCCTTGTTGGTCAGCAGGATGTTTCTCAAACACTCCCCCCGTGCTCTCAAATTTCATTGAGATCATGCCCTAATGATGACCCTAGGCCCACTTTTAATCACTATTTGCATTGCCCTTTTAACAATTATTCCACTCCTCTGCACATTTTTAACTGTAGAAGCATGAGATGGATTCCTGTGATTGTTAACTGCCTTATAGACACAATCTTTTGGGGCCATGTCATTTTTTTTTCTTGCGAGATATGATGCATACAAAGGAAACGACAGAAAATTTAAAAGTATTGCCTTTTATTTCTTTTCCTCTATTTATTACTTATGCTGTATCATGCAAGGCAAGTTTACTTCCACAGCATTTGCTCCCAAGTGCAAATGAGGCAAAGTTAGGGGTTCATAGACAAGCCTTTTTTAAAAAATGCCACTCACTCCCACTCTTGCGAGGCTGCATGAAGTCTGTGGTCAAAGAAAAAGCATAGCAAGAATAATAGAAATAACCTTGAGAACTAAAATGTCAAACTAAATGTCGAAATGACACACTGATTGGGAACCAGAAGCTAGAGACAGAAATCTCGACAAGTAGTTGCAGTTATATATATATATACACACACATATATATATATATACACACACATATATATATACACACACACACACACACACACACATATATATATATATATATATATATATATACATATATGTGTGTGTGTGTGTGTTTGTGTGTATGTGTATATGTATATATGTATTATGTATGTGTGTGTGTGTATATAAATATATATATATATATAGATAGATATGAGTTGAAGAACTATTTGACCTTCGCCCTTTAGAAATTGAATTTTAAAGTTTAACATGTACTCACATTAGGAACTCGGAGAATTCTATGCCCAGGTCTAGAAACAGGTTTCTAGTGCTGCAGCGCCACATTCGTGTTTGAGTAATCTACATGTGAATAATAAAGTAGCCTTCAAGGTTTATGTATTTTCCCCTTCACAGGCAGGAGTTATTAATAGCATCATCTTTCTTGCCGCCTTAAATACTGGATGAAATATTTTGACATGTTCATAGCAGAGGGAGGGAGGTCCAGGCCAAATAAACATTTGTTTTAATTAATCATTTGATTCTGAATTAAAGGTAGCTTTACAGCCTACTGGCCTTTCTCTTTGGCACTGACATCACCTTGAGTCATAAAGTCTGCCATTGCCCCGGTAAGTCACATCTGTATCTATTTAGGGAAAATCTTTACAGAGATAAATTATTTTTGAGCAATGAAGGATGAATCTCCTGTGTTTTCTTTGACCTTGTGAGCCAACTACAAAAAGTGGAGCAATCGATCGCTACCCTCTGAAGATACCGCAATATTGTATTTTGGAATGAACACTGGGAGAAAAAAAAAAAAATAGAAGTCAAGCCAGACGAACAGCTGTATTGAGATAAACCGTCACCCCATATGCTGAGGAAAAACAATCTCTGCACATTATGGAGAGTGAAGATGAAAAAAATACACTTAATCAACTAACATTGATATTACTTCTGGCAATTAGGAGCATGCTGGTAATGATATGAGTTTTCAGCTGTAAATAATTATGCTGCCTGCGGGCCATACTTTAATTCTCGGCTGTATCTATAAACAATAATCAAACCAACAGCAGCAGGCGAAAAGTTGGAGATTTGTGGTTTGCAGAGCAGCGGTTGAGGAGCAGCTTATTGGAGCCCTGTGGTGATGCCAGTAGTCAGGGTCACCTTCAGGTGCTCTCTCATCTGTGCACCAGCGTGTTAATGCGCAGCTCTATTGATCAGCCTGTATGCGTCAACACACACACACACACACACACACACACACACACACACACACACACATACATACATACATGCAGGTGCACACAAAGCACACAGACAGGAGCTCACATCCAATAGCATGTACATAGACAGCACTTACCACATATTTTGCACCAAGACAGCAGAGAGACAAGTAAACACGGACAGTACATGTGCATTAAATATAAAAATATCTAATGCTACAGTGTTTACATATTTATTTAAACTGTTTATTTGTATTTGTTTCTAATTATATTATATGTATCTATTGATTCTTGCAATTGCAGTTTGCTAATACAACACTGCTAAGTTGTAAATGAAAGTATTTACAGTAATTTGCGTCAAACACTGTACTTAATATTTTAAATTAATATTATTTCTGTGACTGTAAAACAATGCAAATTGCATGTGCTAAAGGTAACGTAACTTAAATCACAAGCTTGCTGCACTGCTCCTGCTGTTAAAAGCAGCAAAGAAAATAATAAACTTATAATGCAAGAGTGAGACTTGACAGCTAACTTTTACTCACTGTCAAGCAGGAAGCAGCAGCCTGCTGATGTGTAAGGACTAAGATGAAGTGCATAATTAAGGAAACATATGAAAGCCGGCACTGGGCCTGAGATTAATTAGGTGCGTGTCAATACCCTCATCAATATCCGATTAACTAATGACACATGGCCCAATGAGGGCTATTGATCCGCTCCAAGTCTGCTGTGTTAATAGGTTGAAGCCGACATTCGATGGGAAAGCTGACAGAAAACTGCGAGGAGAGTTTCACAGTGTGCAGGACGCAGGGCCCTAAACACAGCGAAATCAGAAATGTCCCCTCAGTCATAAGTAGTCACATCACATTGGTGTAATGTGGTCTCATGGGAACCCAGTGATTGCTGTGACCATAACTGAACTTTTCCATTTTTTCTAGAATACCCATCCTTTTAGTGATAATTAAAAATGACCCCAAAGGAGCCCCCTCCCCAAAATGAAAAAAAAAAAAAAGGACTCAATCTAGATTAATGGTGATGGAATGGCCAACATCATAAGTTAGCCCCTTTATGATAATGATTGTAATGATAATAATGAACACTTGGATGAAGGATGAACAATCCCCTGTCCTGGAGTTGAATCCCTATACAGGTTAATTAGGAAAGATAACATCATTAGCCACTCTCATGCCTGCACAGAGAATTAATTGGATAAGATGGAGATTTAGGTCTATATTTAATCGCATAAATGATCAACGACAGCTTAGCCAGGTAATGGGAGGTCCAAATCGGTGGGCATCTTATTTAGATCACATTTAACCAGCTTAATGAGCAAAAAAGATCCCAGTGGTTTGTAAATTGGGTGCTGTAAAGATCCCCTTTGCATGAATGTATTGATTAAGATGTGCATTAATGATGTAATACTGTGCCTTGTTAGCTCCTGATTGTTTTAAGCATTGTGGAATAATCAAGCACATATGAATAAACAAAAGAGAATTCACAGCAATCATGAACTTCATATAAAACAAAACACTGGCTTCATATTTATATAGAAGAAATGAGGACTATTTATTGCTATTACATATAAACAATCTCTCTTCCTCGGTATGAAAAGGCCACCAATGGCCTGATGGCTTTGCAATCATAAATAAATCACACTGTTTGTAGCATTAGCTGGGGTTTATGATCTGTTCGAAGGGGAACATTAGCGTTAATATGCCTAATGCCAAAAGTGAGCGGGCCAATCCGCTGGGCGTTTTGCGCCTATCCTTCAGAGCAGCTGTAAAGCTTGCTGGGTTGTCTTTGGCTGAGAAATACGTTTGTCTGCAGTTCCCTCTAAATAATGCATGGAGAGAACTTTTGTGTGAGTTGTCATATACTACATAATGGATGTTTACAAAGCAGCGTGAGTACTTTACCTTCACTTTGGGGGAGTTCATTGTAATCTTCACAGAAAGGTGATAAAGCAGCCTGTTTTACCGGTAATATCTCCCGCTCCAGTGAAACAACAAGTGAACATCTCTTTAAAGGATCACCATGCCACAGTCCACATTAATAATGAAACATCATTTAAAACACAAACAGTGGAGCCATCTGGTAGATGAGACTGTCACACTGCAGAAACTTTATCTTGGCACAACTCAACGGTTACAGTATAGAAAATGGCATGCTTTAGACTTTGTCAGATATCTCTCTCTCCCTGAATTTAACACCGCTCCTACTTTTAACCGTGCGAGAACTAGTTTTCATTTTGCTTAACTTAATCTATAAAATAGCGTATAACTACCAGATGGTCAAGTAGAAACCTGAGATCGAAATGACGTATTTTATACACATGGGAGGTGTATAATTCAATTCGGACTTCATCTTGTACTTTTTGTTTCAGTGAGTGAAAGTGAACATGAGGAGGTTACATGAGACTATGTGTACATGTCTGTGTGTTGTTAGGCACTACGTCATCATTACCTTGGCGACTGAGTTGGAGCTGACCATGAAGACGGAGAATTTGGGCCTCACAAGGTAACATACCTCTTAATCCTAAAGAAAGACAATAAGCTTGTATACAGTTACTAATATAATGTGCTATTTATTTGCAATAGATCTTGTTTATAATCTATTAGGATCAAATGACATACTTTAGACAGAAATGTGCTCCGATAGGCATTAGTTGCTTAAAATGTACCTGTGCATGAGCGTGACTCACATACCCTTAATTCCCATACATAAAATACCTAAATAGCGTTGTGTGAGTTCACTCAAAAATACTCTTTTTCACTTCACAGTGCACTGATATATGCCTCCGTAAGTGTAATTTAAAGTGCAAAGAATACATTTAGAGTAAATATGCATGCAAAATATCGCTAATGCCGAATGAAGAAGAAAGGATCTGCCCCTCTTCTACCCTTATTGTCAGCTGTGTGAACTCTAAGTCTTGAGGGAGACTGGCTGTTGTTAGACACTAAGAAAAGGCCTCTGTCCACAAGCTAATAAAATATTCTTTGGTGCACGGTGCCCTGTCTCTCTGTGACTATTGAATTACACCCCTTATCCATGTTCATGGAAAAGAAAAAGAATGTCAAGCGAAGATTTCAGGTCGCACAATGCCATAGAAAAGGGGAAGTGCCTTGTGTGGTGCAACACAGACCCCACTGTCATTCTGGATTAGGGCTTGATTGAGCTTAGCTGAGTAGATGACAGAGGAGATGGTCATTCTCAGGGCAGGAGAAGGGGATGGAAAAAAGAGTTGCAGGTCAAATATAGTATCATGCCATTTTAGACGAACTATGTACATACTTGCTTTCTGTATAACTATTGTGTGATTTAAGCAGAAGGTCAATTGTTTTGGACATTTGCACTCATTATTTTTACACTTCAGGGTAAATAAATGACATCTCTCTCATTATACTCATTGTTTAATTTATGCAAACTATACAAAGTACACTTAATGCTAAAAAGGCCAGAGGATTTTGGGGTCTGACAGAAGGCTAAAAAGCCATTGATTAAAGGAGGTATTATTCAGAATTTTGCATAATTTTGAAGACCTTAAAACACTGGCTTGTGTATTTAGAAGGTCTAGGAAAAGTCACGGAGGGGCAGTTTTAAAAGCTGAGATATTTCAGCTCTAAAATTCAAAACAGCGATTAGTTGACAGCAGTTTTGTCTTTCTGCTGTTAAACTCTGACCAGAGCTGCTCATTCCTGACATGTTGCTGTGATTAAATGAGGAAACAGAGCTGTGGTGTGTGGGTCAAAAACAAATACATTTGCAAGGAAACCCAGTATGGATCACTTCGCTGCGTGCTGGCTGGTGTTGGAAGTGCGTGTTTTCATGGGTCTGTTGTTCAGTGAGCACATGTGATAATTTAACACAGCGGGGAACTCACACATAGCTATCTCTGTGGACTGAACAAGTACACTGGGATTTTTAGGGCTTTGTTGCATGTACTGTAATATATCTGGAGATGACTTTTGACAGAAACCCTGAACCTCACGCAGAAAAGTGAGTCAGTCATTTATGTGGTTAACTGCGATGTTGGCAATCTCATTGGTTAGGGAGCCAGTGTTTGGCAGGAGGAGTGCAGTTTTAACAACTAATGTAGTTATTTTTCTCACAGCATCACAATTTTACAGCCTGTATAAAACATTCACACACACAAACTTATACACACACGCACTTAAACACACACAGCTCTATTAGTAACCCAGGAAAATAGTTCAGCAAATTAAAAACAGGAATGCTAGGGTGTCTTTAATTCAATAAAATACACATGTAAAGGAAATGCTCCAAAGTACCTCTTTATCTAAAAGTATTATCCTTCTTTTGTGTCGCTGGTGATAAGCACCACTCGACACAAATAGACACAGCTGGAAATATAGCTAAAGAGTTTTAGTCTCCACAGTTGTTTACACAATCAAGTTTTTTTTGTGGGCCGCGATAAGGTGCATGGATATCCTGTGGTCTTTGCTTAGTTAATGTGTATGGACCGCACACTGGCTCTGCTTTCACTGAGTTATTACGCAGAGTGTAATTTGAAACAATTACAAAAACACTGGCCCACTTGTTACAACACTCATTTTCCCTCACATATACAAACCACAGATTCAATAGCTTTACATGTTTTTCAATCACACCCAGTGGAGCAGTGTTCAGTGTGAAAAAGTATAGCATTTCATCCTAGCTCGCATGGTATGGGATAATCTTTCACATTTTGCCTGGGGTTTGTTTTGCTATTTCAGCAGAAACTTGTGCAAGCCATGTGAATTACCATAGGAAAAGACGATAAAAATACCAAATGATATTGTATCAGATGTAAATGAATAAACTATTTGAATAATCAGGGCAAATAATTTGTTATCTGTGATAATAAATGGTGTTTATTGTCCTTTATTCTCCGAGATGCATTGCAGAGATAACAGTTTTAAACACACAAGCAGGAGAGAGATAGTGTAACGCTGCATGGAACGAAGGATTTTGTGCTGCACAGTAAGCTATTAAAAGAGCTCTAATAACATCAACAAACTTTGAATTATAAGGCAAACTTAAAGTTTCAGTTTTAAGTCAATAACTGACTCTCCTCGTGTGCAGCTCAGATCCTTGGGAGCCATACAGCATTAGATTCATTTTATTTGTTTTGACACATTTCTCACTGTATTTTCACACATTCTGTTTTGCAGGCCTTGCCATTGTTCAGAGATCAGGGTCAGCTAGCGATGATCTTTTGCAGTTTGTGGCGATGGACACCTTTAGCAGTGTGAGTACAGTTTCACTTCTGGCCCCTCGCAGCAGCGTAGCTGAGCACAAGGAGGTCAGGCCTTGTACCTCCATCACTCTCTCTCTGAAGGTGCTGGTGCAGTCTGACCATTGACATTTAGCATTCCTCTGTGCTGCCTCTGGGTTCTCAATGGGGGATTGAGGGGTGCAGAGGCCAGTGCCTGGTTCTCAAGGGCAAAAACAAAAAGGCTCTTGAAAATCCCAAGGAGTTCCCATGATCCTAGGAAAGACCTTGATCCGACCTGTGTTATATTTCCATTCCACGGATTAGAGCACACAAAAAAGTACATATTTGGCAGATTTATTTTGTCTTTCTGACAATGAATTGCAATGTTTTCCTTGACTGGCACTGGCATATCTGGCATGGTGATTTGGTAATGATGAAAATTTGTATAAGTTTGGCAGTTTAGTTCAGGAATACTTCATGGCCTTCACTGACATTTCTAAATCAGTGCAGAAGCTTATAGTGACATTTTATGGTGGAAAGTTTTCAAAGTCATTTTTCAAGGTTTTTTCCAGTAACATACATAATCTGTTAGCATCAAAGGAGCACACATGCATAAATAATTGACTAATTCACTTAAAGGGGGCCAGCGTAGATTAATTAAGCTTGAATACTAATTATGTTTTCTGTCTACACCAACTAACGTGGTTGTTGTTTAATAAGAAAACTGTTTGGTGGGTCACAATTACCGTGCACATATATGGCTGCTCTATAAATTACGATGGTTTCACATTTTAAGGCTAGACTTGGCTTTGTATGCCTTTGAAACAAAATGCTAACCTTATCTTCAGTGATTTGAATAAGGATGCTTTGTAGATTTTTTTCATTATTCTTATGACATTTTATTGATATGGCCATTTTCATTATGTTGCTAGATAAAAGAGATTTACTATAAACATGAAAACAAAATCAACTTTTATTCCCTTATTGATTCAGCGATGCCTTCAGTCTCATCTTTATTATGTCTTTTATGATTTTACTACAACCTATTATGACATATATTTACACATATATTTATATCAAGACTATCATTTCATTCACCTTCACAATCATTTACTTTCCAATTCTGATCAGTGCCACTCACAAGAACCCACTGGCAGAAAAGCCAGAAAACAAACCCAAATCTAATATTACGGGATCTATAAATACAAATTAGAACTCAACAAAGAAACATGTGCAGGGGATCTCTGTGTAAAGCTCTTAAAACTCCTGTCATTTTCAGTAACACTCTTGTCCTTGACTCCTATGCCTGGTGCACAGGGTGCTTGTCTGGAAATGGTAGCTTTAAGTAGCTCTGTGAAGCCGAGGTTTTGCTGTCTACGCTCCCCTGGCAAGCAGCGCGCACAGGGACAGAGGAAGACAGCTCAAAGCTGGGGCCTTGTTTACAGCTGCGTGGGGAAGAAAACAGGCAGACGTAAATGAGGGTTGACGGTTTCATGAAGCACAATTGGTTGATGGCAGATTCAATGTGACTGGGCTGAACTGGGCGATGATCCGTACAGTATGCAAAATTCACTTTCTAGCTGGTCTGTGCCCACCAGCCCCTAGCAGCAAGCGGTCTTCCCCAAGCCCTTCTAGCTATGCCTTTGAATGCAACAAGAACTGAACAAGGCATTGTTGTGCTCAATTCCTTTTGACAACAATCACATTTAAAAAAGAAAGAAAGGGGGGAAAAAAAGTCATGGATGTTTTTTTGTCACCAGTTATAAATGATTTTTTTCTCGTGTTGACTGCAAAGTAAGCATTTTGTGTGCGGCACAGTGAAGGGGGAGAGTGGCGTGGTTTAAGGGGCCATGTATAGATGCCTTCAGATGGCAAGAGAATGAGCTCGCAGGGTATTTTGCCATGCTACTGTATATGTATGTTGTAATATATCCAAATATCTTGGCACGTGGTTTTGGTGCAGCACCACAAATCAAACATTTATGTGCAATGTAACAGCCCTCACAACCCTGAAGTATTAATCAGCTATTCCTAGCCCATCCTACCCCTAAAACTTCAGTTTATTTCATGAACCTTTATAGTTTTTTTTTTTCTCCTCAGGATTGAATTGTTGTTTATCGTTGTAGAAATGCAACATCTGCATGTTCCATCCGGTTATGGCACATTAAACAACAGTCCTTGTATTACAAGGAGCATGCTGGCAATATCAGTGGGATCTAGGAAGCAAGATGAGAACCAGGCATTTTTCTTAGCTCTCTAGACAGAGAGGCTCACATGGCGCTGTGTGGATTAAATTTTTAGTGACAATGACCCAAAGCTTTAGGCCTGGGGTGTATGTACTGTACTCCTTCTGTGTACTTTTCCTTGTGTATTTACAAGGTTGTTGTTTTTTTTTTCGTTTTCTAAATGTAACTGAACTTAAGGCAAGAATACATTCATAGGAATCAGAGGACTTATTGACATTTGCAGGACATGGAGCTAATTTACTTTGCTTAGTGAGAAACATGGGCACTGTTAGAAATGTGACCAAAACAAAACTGTGCCCGGAGGAGAACGAGTATGAAAATGGAAAATGAATAAAAGCACTATAACAAACTTTCAAAGAAAAAAAAAAAAAAATCTCAATTAATCTGGAAATTTTACTGACTGGTGTTACATTGCAGTGTTGATGATGGTATTCTAGATTATTCTGGGCATTAATAAGGGTGATAAACAAAATACATTTGCATAATCTAAGATAAACATAATGTGATTTCTCCTTTGATTTTTGCTCATTTCTCCAAAGAGACTTTAGCCCCCGGGGCAAAAACAATAACTTAAATAATAACTTAAATAAAGAGTGTTATCCTCCTTCATTATTCTACTATGATGATTGATTACTTTAACAAATATATCAACTCCAACAATAATTGTATGTGACATTAAATGATTTAACAACAATCGGTATTAAGTAAAAATAGAAATTACTGCAGAGATGTATTTAGTCATTAAGGTTTTCAGAATTGGCTTCAGGTTCCAATAACAATCAATTAAATTCTGTATAATGAATGCAAATGTCATGTAGCTTATTTAAATGACTTTAGTTTACAACAAAATATTGTTAAAGTAGCCTTATATAATACATTTGTATTATGACACATACTTCACTTTATTAGTAAAATAACCTGATTAATTTTCCCATAATTGTTTCAGGGAGTTTGTCAATTTGCATGTAAGCACCCAAACTATATTTGTTTTACAAAAAGGTGTGAAAGGTGTAAGAAGAGTAAGACAATAAAAGAAGAAGAAAACACAGGGAGACAATAACCACTGATGCAGAATTTGCCAGTCTCATAATCAGAGACACAGAATGTGAAACTCAGAAAAACTGATTGGTACCAAGTCGAAAAGAAAATGGTTTTTAAATAAGTAACAATTAGATAAGCATTAATCTCAGTGGTATAAATGAATGTCTTGCTGTAGGGCTTGTTGAATGTAAAAACAGATTTACAAAAACTCCTCTTACCAGATTGGTCTGGAAGTAGTCCTTCTCTATTTTAATTGCTCTGTCATTTGGAGTTGAAATAAGCCCCCCACTCATTCTGCCCCTTGATTTTGCCTTTGAAATTAAATATTGTATACAAATACATGCTGTTCATGGGCATGAGCACAGTTCATCATTGGAATCTGCATAAAATGATGCTTAAAAAGCTCCATACGCTTTGAGCAACAGAGCTCTTTTATATGGTGCATTCTTATGTAAACATATCCATAACGAAAACAACTACTTATGCCTTTTACCTCAGCTTTCTTATTGTTCTGCTCGTCCGCAGAAACGAGAGAAATGTGGGACTGCAGACTTTGTTCCACATACTCTTGATTTCAAAGAAACCCATACTTGCTTTCATACATTCCTCCTCCTTCCTTCCATTCCATGTCTATGTAGACCACCTACAACATAAGTTACAAAATACAAAGGGAACTGACACAGTGTTATTTAAAGACTATTTTTCTCCCTCCTTTCGGGATTTTTTAGGTTGAGTTCATGTGAATGGAAGTAATGAGAAGTGTGCCTGGATTTCCATACTCATTTGCACACCAATGCTGTGTACCCTCATGCAGCCTGTGTAAAAATGCATAATTTTCCAGGAGTGAGCGTTGTTGCCCATTCATTTTAGAAACAAGGAGGAAGTATTTTAATGTGACCTTCATTACACATTCATGTCAACTTTTCTTATCTATTTATGATTAAATTCTTTTCCACTCCTGTTGTTCAATTAGTGCTTGACCCCTTTAGCGGCGATGTAAATTAAATGACATTTTAGTGTCGTCCCATATTTAAAATACTGCGTTAGTTGCGGATCATAAATGATGATCTTCATTCTGCAGCTAATTTATTCATTTAACAATTTCCCTCCAGAAGTTACAGCAGAAGGCTCTGCAGCAACCTAAGCAGAAGAAATCCAAGTCGGCTGAATTTCTGATGGGTGAGTCCTGCTTGATGAGTTATTGCTCATAATTTGTGTAAGGATTAATTAACTAATTACAGACAAATGGCTTTGGGCTAAATTTTGCTCTTGCTTGTCAGGGCGCAATTTGTAATTATTTTAATCATTTCTTCTTCTTCTCTTTTTTTTCTCCTCCTTTGCAAGATTCTGATTTAATTTTAACCTAATTGTGTTTTAGTGTCATTCGAGGAGGATGCGCTTGAACATTTTGGGGCAGAGAAATCACCAATAGAAAAATACTGTTGTCATTAAATAAACTGTTTGTTTTTTTTAATGATTTACTTTGACCTAACCGTTGTGTTGCCCCTCTATGTGAGCGTTTGTATTGTTATTTATGTTTCTACTTATTCTGTCAGGGAGAGAGGAGAGAGCTGCTCTGGTGGGCATAGAAAACCCAGCCTTCGATGGAGAAGGAAGCACCGAGCTTTCCGTTCCTCCGGTTTGGCTGGGGAGAGAAATTCGAGGTGACAGGCCAGATAGCACCCTTGCAGCTCACCAAAAAAAAATGGAGCTGCAAGCCCCTGCCAAAGAAAGAGGTGAAGCTTCATTCTTCATTAGACTCAAATTTGTTGACAGTAGATGTGTTCCTGATCTAACCTTTTACTTACTCCCTCTTTCTTTCTCTCTCTCTCTCCATTCGGGGGGCCCTTGGTCCCTGCATTCCAAAACAAGCGTGTCCTAACAAGCAACCCTCGTATAACTTCTTCCTCCGCTGGAGAACGCTGCAGTAGTGGGTGTTCTATCTCTATCTAGAAGTACCCTCGACACAATCAGCCTTGACTCCCACTCTCGGCTACATGCCTTGTGGTGGGCTGGAGTCATAGGAGAGTGCATTTACATACGCTACTACGCTACCAAGCCGATCCGCTGTCTGTGTGGTGTACTCACAACGCCCCCGAAACACGGCTTAAGGCCAATCAGGCATACGAATATGCCCCCTTATAATTCAGTATGTCAGGGAGAACTCTTGAGGAATGGGATGGTAAATTAGGATGCGTTCAAGGTTGCCAGCGTGCCAGTTTTGTCAGGGATGAGTCACATGTTAGATTCTTGATTTAATGTGGTTTATTTTGCTTTTGCAGTGCATGGCTAGTAATTATTATCCATTATTGTCATGTTGGTTGATTAATGCAAGAGAGGTAGGTTTACACTTTACCATGGTGTGTGGAACTGACCAACATATGAACAAAAATATTTTCTCTCTGGTCAAGTAAGCCGGACCATAAACATAACACATAAGAGACTGATGCCACATTTAAACCATGAATTAATAAAGCCTTTCTAAACTTGCTTTAGCAAAGCAATCAATTATTGCAGAAGTTAATGTCTTTTTTAATTTTGTTTTTCAACCGTATATCATATTTACATCATGTATCATATTCATTTATTTTGGTGTTGAAAACAATGACAACATGGATGCAGTCCAGTGTATCGGTAAGGTCACATGGCACATATAACTGACAGCAAATGTCTGTTTGGGGTTGCATGTTGTAACTTTTTAGCGTTAAACTGTAGATAACTGAGTAATACTGGAGGCGGAACAATGGAACCCTGCATGTACTCATCATTTACTGGACACTTCATTGCTCACTCCGTTACATCGACCGCAGAGAAGTGATGCATTATAATTCGAATCCTCTCTCCATTTTAGAAAAGTCACTGCAAACTTTTTGCACATTTCTGTTCACATGTTTTCGGTCACTTTGAATTTCTGCTTACAATAACCTCTGTAGAAAAAGTATGTGGCAAAAAACAAAACCAAAACAAATTTCCCTTGGCTTAGATGGAAATGCAGCATTGTAGAATGCACATTGTAGAGAACACATTTAAAACACATAGGTGTGTTGTCTTTGATTAGATTATGAATTGATAGTAGATAATAAAACCATCTCAGAAATGTACTGCAATTTTGTGATCAGTTTGAATGAAAACTACATATTTCACTATATCTTTATCAAAAAAAAAACAAAAACAAAACAAAACCAAGAAATAAAAAACAGAGAAGAGGTAGATGATAACGCCCTATTGTTTTACATACTACAGCGATGTCTCCGTTATGTTCCACCATAAAATCCTATTTAAAGAAGGAACAAATATTCATCAAATTAAGAAAACAAAACTAACCCTAATTCTCAAAAAGTTTTACTGGGACAACAGTATTCACTATCTCTTAGTGCACCAACATAGACGTTTCCTTGAAAATATATTGGCATGCTGATGATTAGAGATGAGTTAAGTTCTTGATTTTTCTCTCTTTTTTGCCCTATTAATTGGAAATGTAAATTAGGCCACTTGCCATACCCTTAAAGCATACAAAATGAACTAAGCCATATGGTAGTTTATTGATATTAGAGCTCAAGAAAATGTAATACATTTCAGACCCACAATGTAACTGTTTAAATAGGTTTTTGCTGGTAACAGGGTTGTGTCAAGTTCATGTACACATGCGCGGTGTCTAAAAGGGTATTATTCTGTATGTATCACGTGCTATGTGTTTTATAGGTTCATAATATCTTTGCAGTTATTGCACTGAATACAGGATTTAGATAAACAAACTTACACAAAATAAGCAACACTTTCTCATTAGAAAGTGTGAATATACATATCAGTTCAGTAACTCCTATGCCTTTACTGGAAAAATCTGAAGGCAGATCGTTCCATGTTTGTGCCACATCTATTCGGCCTTTACCAAACTCTTTCATTAACTCTCATCCCTTGTTAACAGTAACTCTGGTTGGCAAGAAGTGCTAGTTATTGATATTGTGCATGTAAGAACAGGGAATTGAAGAATTTTCATTAGAGAGATGAACTGGAGGACAGCCAGACTATTTAGGTAAATCACAGATATGATTCAAAAGGCGATCCACGAAGCCACTACCATTATGCAAATTTGTATTTGAAAAAAGGGTTTCATAACCTCAGAGCTATTTGCAGAGAAATTGTTCAAACTCTCTGTTAACGATGTAGAGGGATTTAACGTGAATTTCACAGTCAATTTATGGCACCGTTGAGGAGTCATATGCCTGCTCCTTGTTTAATAAGTATTTCAGTCTGACTGTTTAACTTAGGGTAAGGACAGAGTGTGAAAACCTCTAGCACATATTTCACATGAGCACGAAAGAATCCCAGTGAGCTTTTTTTGGGTAGTGGCCTAGTGGGCCAGCGGTGCTCCTATGCAAACACACTTACTCACATTTTTATGCATCCAAGCGCCGATACCCTCAGTCGTCTATAAAGGCGATCCTTGTGTGGAATATATAACATGATTTAATGCACCGTGCATTTTTTTGCCCCACAACCTGAGAAATACAAGTAAAGCAATTTAGATTGGAGTGAAATATTCAAGGCCTGTAATGAGAATGATTTGGGGTTAAGAAAGCTGCTTGGTGGGGTGTACCCTTAATAGAAAGACCCCGGAGCCATTGGATTCCCATAAACTCTGTGGAGCAGACTTGATACCCATAGGTCAGTGATTGCTAATAAGAAGTCAATGAGACATGGGCTCAGGTTATTTTCCTTTGGATCTGCTCCTCCAAACTTGCCCGGTCCTCTAGGCCGCTGACCTCGGAGTATTTAGATGGTATTGTCTTTGAAATTCCAGGTACTTTTGAGCTTGTAGACTTTCTCATTAGTTCCTTTTGAACACGGCAAACATATGGCAGTCGTATTTAAGAGATTGCCTGCCGTGACCTTTTGCGGCATGCTAATTAGGCCCCAGAGCACCGCAGGCCGTGGAGAGGTGCACTGAGAAACCCAGCAGTCTCTTTCCCAGTTCTCTCTTTCTGCCTCTGTACTCCTGTCTCATCTTGGCTCTGCCTTATCTGGTAGCAGCCGCTGCCCCTGCCCTTCGACAGTGTGGGTTTCAAAATTAACATTTCGCTTCATGTGCTTCTAATAACCACTAACCTGAACCTGTACAACTCCCCTCCTTCCTTCCCCACCAACCCCCCTGCCAACTCCCAACCCCTCTTTTTCTCATTCTCTTGCCTCTCGCACTTTCCACAGGAAAAAAACGTGCCCAAAATTACTTTGACCCGTCGTCGGCAGAGCAGACAGACCCAAGGCATCGCAGCATGGCTGGGGTCAGCGCTGAAGATGAGCTGGAATTAAGTATGCCATTCTCTGTCATAATAGTTCTCCTCGGTTCATTAAAGTGAGGTGAGAGAGATCACTGGTAGCAGGCCGCCATTTGTGATGGCAGAACAGTCTATGTAAATACACCAAGTGATGGCATCACTAGATTGGCTTCCCAACTCGCTGTCATTGACGAAGGTCATGTATCATTGGTCAGTTTTCATTTCACCGTGGCTTTTTCTTTCCCCTGTCAAATGACACACGCAGAGCCATATCAATAGTTTGCAGCCCCCTTCTAAAGTAGGCCTATTAAAAGCGAGCTCTTGGGAGCCAAGTAATATGCATGTTATAATGAAACATGGCTATTAATGGAGAAGCCATTTCACCTGTATCTTTTGGATATCACTGCCGTGTAATATCAAAGGATTCGCCAAACCAAATCTCATCACATGATGACAGGCCGGCTAACAGGCATGTTAATGCTCCTATTTCATTACCCCTTACCATACACTTGATTTTCACCCCTCTCCAGCCACGGCTAATATCTCTGGTTTGCATGTTAAGATGTGGTTTAGATTGACTTGTCTGATAAGTAGAAAGTAATTTTGAAGCACACAAATGCATGTAATTTTCTAGCACCTTTGAAGGTGTGCTCATTTTATAATTGTTTTGACTTGTAGCAATATTGAATGCTGATGAGAACAGGCTGTATCAAAGAATGGCTGCATTGCTGGATGAAGATGACACCTTCATAAATATACCTGGTATGTCTCCCAATATCACTGTACTACCATATACTGATGATTTGCAAGCAGTTGGTTGGTTGTCTGAAATAAGGATACACATTTTTTCAACTTTAATTTATTTTACTTTTACATTACATTACTTCTAGTCTACCATTCTGCAACTTTTGAACCATTTGTGTCTTATTTTTCCTGGTGATATACTGATATAAAAAAACACATTGAACGTTTTAACACCATTAAACCAAATAACCAAAGTTACTACTTGAAACAGTGACAAAGGTAATGCAGTATTTCAGTCTTTAGGCACAGCATCTTTAGGAAAAGCTCAAATCGGTGGAATAAACAACCCAGACAGAAATAAGACTCTACATTTCCACTAATACTGAAAGCAGCACTAATATAGAACAAAGAATAAGACTAGAAATGGACCCTCACTAGTAGTCAGTGCTTTCCAAGCACAGTCTCACAGTAGGCGTGTCTTTTCTCATTAGCTCACTTTCATTTAAATATGTTGCCAACCAGGCAACATTGAGGTGGTTTAAGCTTAGCATTGTTCTGGGTGAAGACAGTCGCACCAGATCCTGTTGACATGACGTACATCTCCCTTGTAATTCCAGCGCACAAGTGATGGGCTTAGGCCCGCTTCAACACGGTAGAATTTAGCTGGCTCGTATTATTTGCCATTGTCTCGGATTTAGCTGTACCACCGAGATTAGCAGCCCCATCCATTGTCTTGGAATGTTCATGAAATCCCACAGAAAAAGTAAAGAGGATCTTGGATTAACAGTTCCTCTATGCAATAGGCTGAGACACGGAAGGAAAGAGAGAGAGGGAGAGGGCGAGAGAGAGAGAGAGAGAGAGAGAGAGAGAGCTCTTACTTCTGTACCGTTGGAGTCCAACTGCGGTGACTGCCAGTAAGCACTTCACCAAGTTACAATAGACTTCAAGACAATCACCTTATGCTGTTGTATGGATGCCTCCCACCGGTGTAGGCCGCAAGTCTTCTTTGCAGCTGCAGAACCGGCTCAGTGTATGTCAGCACTGATCCTGACATTTTGTGACTACTTCTCAGGCTTTTGTCTTTGCTTTTACAGCCTGCCACAAAGCACCGTGCACATTTCACAAGAAAGAGCATGAATAAGACAAAGTATTAATAAAATGGACAGTGGCCAGTGCTGTAGACATTTTTTTCAATAAAAAAAAATCCTGGAGAAATCCCTTCTGTCTGTCTAAGATCTTCAGTTCTTCCTTTTTATCTCGATAAATTCTATTGCTTTGGCTTGGAGATGAAAGAACACAGAACTGGCATTCTATTCATTCAAGTTCTCTGTAAGGCGTTAGGCATTGATATCAGCTTCTATGTGAAAAGCATTAGGCAGTGATAACAGCTTTGGCTGTTACACATATTGGACTGCACACGTTGAATACACAGATGCTCAAAGAATACCTCATACTGAAAAGACACACACACCAAGCAGGTTAGCTACTGTAGATGATATTTCTCTGCTTTCAGTAATGAATTCTCGGTTTCTAACTAGAAACTGGTTCACGTATCATGCAGAAGAAAACTTTCTATGTACGGTCTTGTTATTCACAATTTGCTCATGGAGGTTGCTGAGTAAAAACATGTTTAGTTTTTTTTTTTACATGAAATTAGCTTCAAGAGCTAAGAGACACTTAAATGATAGCAGATACTACCTCTTCCTTTGATTCTGTGCATAAAAACAGATTAGATATCTGTACTCAGTTCTACAGCATCAGTTCAACCTTATGTACCCTACTCTACATCTGCTCTCCAGTTAAAAACCTCAAGTTGTTTATTTCATTATAAAATTCCAGTCATGCATTTTGTCTAATTTTTGCATGATTTCAGATGAAGTATGAGATATTTCCATTGCTTGAATAAACAACTGCGAGCATATTAGCAAAAAAAATAGCAAAGCAGGCTGATGTGGTCCTTCTTCAGTGCCCATGTCGAACCAAGTGTGTCCGTATGAAAATGTCAAGATGAGGAATAAAAATGCTTTAAGAGTGGATGTGAATATCACATTGTATGTTATTGTTTCAGAGTAAATCATTATCCACCTGCGTAAGTGTCTGTATATACATACAGTGCTCATCTCTGTGAGTGTGTGTCTGTCTCTGGATGTGTTAAGTATGCGCATCCATCAGTATGTGTATGCGCATGTGTGTGTGTGTGTCTCTGTGTGTGTGTGTGTGTCTAGGTCTGTGTATACCCACTGATGCGTAACTCTCCAGGTACGCTGCTAGCCTCCAGGGATGAGGAGGTGTTGGAGGTGAAGGCGGGTGATCTGGTGCTTCAGCGGCGACTGCTGCTCCATGGTGGTGGTGATGCCTCGGGCTCCAGGCCCTCCCAGGCCCACACCATTGCCAAAACCCAGGCTGGGGCTAGTGCTGGGCTGGGAGGAGAGGCTGGACTCAAAGCAGGGGGGACGGTAATGGGCAGAGAGAGCACTGTAAAAAGTAATGCTACGCTTTTTATTTGTTTTTATATTTGATTTCTTATGTGGAATGGCATTATGGCAGTATAGTATTACACTACTAAATATAATATAATAATGTAAAATATTTTTTTTGCACATACGCAATATGAAATCAATCATTAAGGCAATATTATATATATATATACACATATGATATATATATATAAATGATAAATACGGTCTGGGATGCCACTGTATTATTTCTTGCAGTGAGCACAGCTAAGGAGGTGATCCCCCACTACGCCCAGCAGCTGAGAGAGCTTGTGCGGCCTGACATGATCACGCTTGGCAGCCTTTCACTGCAGCAGGTCAGGGCTACAAAGAGGAATATCTGTGTCATCATCCCATATTCACCAGCACATCAGCCATGTCCATTATGCTGTGTATCAGTGGCTTTGGCTAATGGACATAGAGAGCGTGCATGTGTGCGTGTACATTTATCTGTTTAGTCTATTCACATGCCTACGTGTATACGTACGCGTGTGTTACATACTCGGCTTACTAATTTTCGTTCTCTTTCTTTCCATATCTGCTTTTTTTTTGCTCTACTTTTTGTCCCCAACCTTTTCCCCCCCCTCCACTTTTACCTTTATAAAACTTCTGCATTTCATTTTCAGTGCAGATGGTTTGAATCTCAGCTGAATGCACTCATGTGAAATTGCTTTTTGTAGAAGATGCATTCAAGGTTAGATAACTTATTCATCCTCAGCTCAGAATAAGTGTATGGATTTCAGTGATATAATCTATGCTACATATGATATCCTCACACAATTCATTTATTTGTGGAGACAGTTTTGTTCTTTGAACTTTGTTGTGCATTATTATGTATATTTGTTTCTGACAGAAGCTGAATTTCCTTGGTTCTTTACCCATCTTGTAGTCTTTTCAGGAAAAATAGAGCGTGACTACTTTTTATTTTCCAACTGGGGAGCAGGGATATTGTGAACTAGCATTAAGATCTCAAGCTTCTTTCTAAGCAAGTGCTTGTATTCCATCAGTAAGAAAAGAGATGGGAGAGGATATAAGAACATGGGGTTACCATTGTGTTGGCCAATCTAGATTGCAAAGAAACCCAAACATTAACGCATGTGTAAACAGAATGCAGAACTTCTATCCACCGTATTTTTAGTTATAATCTCACTTGAAAAGAGAGTAGGAGTAGCAAATTATATGAATAGAAAGTCAACGTAATTGGGAAAAAATGGTTCAACAATGTCTCCCCATCACTTGGAAGCCACAGCAACAGTTGACTCATCCTCCCTTACTGGATAATCAGTGGCATCTACTGTGTACTGTATCAGTATTGGGATCAGTGTTATCTTTTTCTGCCATAATATGTATGCGCTCTCCTACTGTTTCCACACCCACCTCCCATTGAAAGCACATTATCCACCAGAGATTTCACATCTATTTTAAAAATAATAGTGTTTTTCTTCTTTCTCTATTCTGCTGTACAAAGCCTCTACAGGGCGAGACGCTGTCACTTAGCAGTGTCAATGCGTCTGAATGGGGAGTGTGAATGTGCTGACTGAATGTAAAACCGGCAGAAATACTCATCAAACGCTACATGTCTTTAGGGCCTGGCTCAGTATCGATTGCCTGCAGATTGCATTACAGTTGCTCCTTGTGCTTAATTCTGCCATTATGGTGCACCGCACTGTTTCATAAAGCTGCATCCAAAGAAACTGTGTATGTGTATTTACACGTATTTTCAGCAAGCAACTCAGAAAGGACCACTGAAGAGGAGTGAGTGGGCTAAGAGGAAGAAGAGACTAATGGCCTTCTTCACTGGGAATGTTAAGGTAAAGGCCCATGTGCTGTAACATGTATGAAGGATGTGTTTTTTTTTTATTTATTTACAGGACATTAACTATGGGAATGTATGCTGGTTATAGTTCATTTCACAAGCTCAACATCCAATCATGCTCTACTCTTTCTTATTTGTCCATAACATAAACCCACCAAATGCCAATGCTTAAGTGCTTATATGTAATATTTCATTACAGCCAGTGACAGAAATTAATAATATGTTGGTTAACACATTGACACTGTTGGTTAACACATCTGCTTTGATTTTTCAAAGGAGCCTCATTCACAAAGAGACTGTGATGAGGCACTAAGAGAAGCACCACAACCCAGGCTGGACACACTGCTTCAGTGGTAAGTCCAGCAAATTTCATATTTCTCCCCATATGTACAATTGATGTCATATGACTCTAATCATTAATTGTGCGAAAAGCATTTGTATTCCCACTGACATTCGAAAAAGGCATGTAATTCATGTGTCCTTTGCATGGCTTCTCCTGTCGACGGTCATTGCATTGTGGGAAGCATGGCTCGAGGGGAGAGAAATCTGTCCATGTCATTGGGCTTGGAGGCGCATCAATTCTTGCTCCATCCACTTTAGTCAGAGATCACACATCAAATCTCGTGGCGAGGGCCCCGCGGGCAGCCAGCTTAGCATGTTTAAGTTTTTAGTAATTATGGAGTACCATGCTGGCTGACATGATAAAATCAAGAAACTACTGTACACATCAGTATCCCCTCTTGTGTTTGGTTGTTTTATGGGTGGGTGATAGTCGGACACCAGCTCTGTCAGATGAATGTGGTTCAGAGTTTAGCAAGATGACCTCCTCTTGACAGCCTTGAACCCTGTAAATTCCTTCTGATATCAATGGTGGGTGGCTATTAGACATGGGAGACTTTCTATGCATCACCTAAGGCTACATCTGCCTGAAATTTAATGAGAAATGATTTCACTTTTTCATCCCTACGCCTATGAAAGTAAAAAAAAAAAAAAAAAAAAAAAGAGGAGAGACGCGGAGCTGACTTGTGGTTTTTGTAACAAATGTGTAATTCATTTGTTTCCACTGTTTCTGATTTAATGGAGGTCGAGTAATTGCATTAGGAAGCACATTGTGCCTTGTTGTGAACTGATGAAAGCACATGTAATACTTTTGATAGGCGAACAGAGAGGAGGGAGAGAGGGAGAGAAAGGAAAGAAAGACCCAGTGCCTGCCTTTGATGCCGAGCATTTATTTGCTGAATTATCCTTCCTTTTACAAGCATCTTATCCCCAGTCACAGGCAGGCCAGGGCCCCTGTGATATTGCTTTATTTTGAGGAATTAAGAGAGGTGGCGAGGAGACAGAGCGAAGCAACCGCTTATTACATTACCACTGATAAGATTGAAAGGCCGAGAAAGGCAGAGACAGAGAGCGAGAGAGAGAGAGAGAGAGAAAGAGAGAGAGGGACCCAGTGGAAAGTGTTTTGTTGTGGTGTTATTAGATTGAGCTGCTGTTGGCTACAGAGTGGAACAACAGAGTCCAAAATGCAGGTGGCTGTTAACAGGGTTAGCCTCGTGTGTTTGTGTGTGCTGTATACATGTGCGCGTTTGTGCATGCAGCAGCAGAGCCACTGAAAGCCTGTCACTCAGAGCGCTGGGGGAAGGCCAAGACGAAGCGATGGCCAAATACGGCCAGATGACAGAGCTCCCAGAATGCTCCTCCTCAGCATCACGGCCCCCGTGGCAGGTAAGATATGTTGGAGACACGCATTTTGTAGGAACAGAAAGCACCCAAACAGGAAGTGACATACCCCTTCATCTCTAAGAGGGTTGTTTCACAGGAGGAGATATTGATCCTGAAATGTTTACAGTCAAATGATGTAATTATGTGAAATCCTGTGATGAATGGGACCTGTTGGAGATTGTGAAAATCACATCCCTTATATTCTAGTTTTTCGAATTCCTTCACTGCTTTCATTACACCAGTGGGTATTGTATGTGCACATGCCTATTGCCTACACAAAAGCTCACACATTCACACACGGGCACTATAGCAAAAAGGCTTCCACATAAAGAATGCTAACTATCCAGCGACATTATTTCTATACAGTATACAAAGATTTTTTTCCTGAAAGGAGATTTTTTTTTCTTCCTGCTTTGTGTGGATGGTGTCTGTGGTTTTAGGAATCTAAGTAGGAGGGAAAAGGAGTCTTTGGAGATGAAAAAGGGGAACACAGGGATAGGAGAGAAAATAAAACCAAGTGGGAAAGGGAGAAGGATGTTGCAGCTTTAGCGGTAGCATCACCAGCTATGGGAGCAGTGTGCTGTTGTGTTGCATCTGGGGATGAGGCTGCCATGCCACCGTGCTGGCTTAAAGATGTAATGAATCTTCAGTCGGGGGCTTTCCTTCCAGGGTGACAACTGGCTTTGAGGAAGGTTGTAAATGCAGGGGAGATTGTGGTATAATTCCTCAGACTGGCGTTTGTGCCCCCCAGTCACCATTCGATTATCTCCCAAATTGCTGTGTTTCACTGAGATAAAGATTTTTTATGGCTTGCTGACTTGAAACAACCGGCACAGGCAGAATAGGGGGCAAAAGAGGGAGAGGGAAAGAGAAAGAGAGAGAGAGAGAAAGCAATGGCCAAACCTGCCACGCATAGTAATTTCCTTTGGTAAATGACAAAATCTTTGTTTATATGACATTTCCCTAAAATTACTGCAGCGAGATGAATCTGAAATATAAAATGTCACATTTGGCATGCAAAACTATGAAAATATATTTCTGTGCAAAATTCATGGAGGCATTTAATTTAGAACGTGTTTAATAACTAAGGCAGCCTGCATCAGTAATCCTGCCCGGAGGTCCCAAAAAGATTGTCATATTTATTCTCTCCTTTCTTCACCCCCCTCCTTCATTCTGAAGCCAAAAAATTTTAAGGGTAAATGTTCATTGTTAATTAAGATTTACTAATTAAAATGAAAATAATTAACGAGAAAGCTTAATCTCTGAATATTAGCCCATACTTAGAAAGAAAGGAAGTTTTTGTATGTGGCATTTCCTGTCTCTATTAAGAGTGCATTTTGTGTGATCAGTCAATGTGTGGAAAGCCCTGAAAAGATATTTCAGCGAAAGGACGGCGGCTTGCCAGCAAAACCACGGAGGATCCCTTGCTAGAGCCTTTGATCTCATCTGTAGGAGTGCTGTAATGTTATGGCACTTTAGGCACAACTCAGGCTTGGGGCAAGCAAACCACCTCTGATATGGAAAATTGGCTCACTTCACCTTTTACCTTCGCCTTGCTGTCTTGACTGTCTCATACGATGCCTGTGCAAGCATGTGGGCCAGATAATAACAATACTTCTTAAATGCATACATAGTGCAAATTGGCCACTATTGTTTTTAATGTATTTGCGTCTTTTTTTTTTCTCCCTTTCTCTTCGTCCTCCTCTTCCTTTCCAGTCTGTATGCATACATCTCTTTCCAGTGTGGGAGTTTGGAGGCCTCCATCACCTCCTCCCAAATGTGAGATGTGTGGGCTAAACCGCTTTGCCACCAATTATACTAATTTCACTTCTGCCTAAATTGTTTTTGTTGTTTTGGTATGCAAAGATGCTCACAGTGGGGAGATTGAGGGGCATTACTGCAGGGCTCAGCTCACACCTTCCCCCCTCACATACTGGCAGAGCAATGGGCACCACCAGCTGCTAGGTGAATGTGTGTGTGGTGTGTGTCTGTGAAAAGAATAGGAACTGTCTCAGGTTCTTGGGTGACAACATTGTCAGTATACTGACAAACAGTGTATACAGTCTATGAATGTGTGTGTGTGAGTGAGCACATGCAAACCCTGAGTGCTAGTATGTCATCGATTGAAATTGAGGGCTTTAATTGCCAAACACTTAAAATTTGCCCAAGGGAGTTGGTCACCACAGTGTAAATTTGAGTACATAAAATCTTAAAATCAATAAAAACTTAGATGATAAGAGAAAAATAAGTGTGTGTATGTGAGGGACGGGATAGGGTAGGATAGGATAGGCATGGATGGACATGAAATGATGTGATGGGGAAGGAGAGGATGAGGTAGGAAAAGAAAGGAGAAAGATAATGATGCATAAGGATCAGCTATGATAGCAATCTTATTATTTGATTTTGATGTTAATTGTACACAAGTGGATATTTTGGTTTGATTACATCAGTAGACCTAAGGTGAAGGGGTCATCAAAAATATCAGGAATCATTCTTGGGACCAATTAAGTGCATATCAAATTCTATGGCAATCTGCCCAGCAGTCTTTCAGATACCTTTGTCACTGCTAGATGAGTGAAGTTGAAGTTTGAAGTTTAAAAACATATAACTGGTGATAAAGGCCAAGTGGTTCTGTTTAAGCTAGATTGCCTTTTCATTCAGTGCTGTTCAACAGATGCCATAGGGGACAAAAGACTGAATACATTGTTCTCTGATCATGTTTCATAAAAAACTAAACTGTCTAGCCAGCTTACCCTATTACTCATCCTAAGCCCCCAAAAAGAGGCACATGCCACCTAAACAAACAAGCAAATAAACAACAAGTGGGCTGATGTAGCCTGCAGGTCGGTGGGATGAGTTTGCTACCAGAAGGGTGGCGTTTTGAAACCTTTATCGGAATGGCCAATGTGGCCGAGGGAAATAAATATCACTCTCAGCTTCGATAACAAGGGGTGCTGATGTGCCCTTGAGCAAGGCACTTAACCTCTAAATGGATGAATGGTGATTAGTAGATGGAAGCCTGCAGCTGCTCTGGGCTTGTCTTACATATAGTATATGACTGCTTTAATGCAGTTGGACTAAAACACCTCCCTTGTTCAGCAACACACCTGAAGTTAAAAAGGATGGCTTCACCCAAAAGTGGGGAATTATATATATCATGGTCCATAACTTACATTGACATGTGGTGTGACAGCTAGTATTCTCCTCCAACTGAAGGTTTGTCCTCAAAATCCAAAGTACACAAAACTCAATACTGAGCTACGCTACAGTTCTTAGATAATAAAACAGGAGAGAGAAAATCGTTGCCCAGAAATTGTTTAGAAGTTTCCTAAACCTACACACACAAGGAAGTGGTATAATGTGAGGAAGTGATAAGTAACAGAGTAAGCAAACGTTCTTGACATAGCACTTTTCCAAACAGTAATTACAAAGTGTACCAAAGTAGTGTTGCAGGAGATTGTAGATAGGATAACATAACTGTTGACAACATTTCCAACTGTGGTCAACATTGTAGCGTCACAATGTCAACAAATTGGTTGTCCTAGAGGCAGTTTAAGTAATTTCTCTCACAGGTGTGTGATGTGATAGTTGATGCTTCAGTGGTAAGTTGGAACATCCAACTGACAGATGTAACAGCATCAGTTCAATACAGTTGATGAACACAAACACTGACGCTATCGTCTCACTGCAATTCTAGCGGTCTTTAGTGTTTGTGCCACAAATATTTGCTATAACAGAGGAAGATTATCCTTTTACGCTTTTCATTGGGATGTGGTGTGAGACAATACGGAAACTCTACTTGTTCTTAGTGTGGAAGTGTATCACACATCGAGTTACAAAACTGCTTTGGCGAGGTAACGTTAGTGCAACATCTGTTTAAAGTTCTAAACATTAATTGTAAACTTGCAGCCAAGCAATGCATCAAGGGGTGGAGGATTATTTATTAATCATCTGTATATTTGTGTCTGTGTCTGAGATGGCATCCAATTAGTACAACTGTAACAGCAGTACAGCAGTACAACAGTAATAAAGTCACAGATTCTTAGCCTCTATGGAAAAACGTGTTAGAAATAATATAGAATAAATTCCTATTAGATCTAATGTTCTGCACTGTGTGTATTATAGGTGAACCAGAGAACAACTCCTCAGCCTGTGGAGGTGTGTGTATGTTGCCTAAGAGCCACCAGAGATAAGCTACCCAGGGGTCTCTACACTGTTAGCGTGGCCCTTCACAGCCGTCTGGGGGGTCCAGCTCTGGCCTGCTGCAGCCAGAAAGAGCAGCGACAATGGGCGGTATCCACTGAGCCGATCGAGCATCAGGGACGCTTCTACGACACTGACCTGCACATCAACCAGAGCCTGTTCATGGTGAGGATTTTTTGATGAGATGTTGGGCAAAAGCAGAAAATTGCACATGCTAATACGTGACGTTAAGACGCTGTTCAGTTCAGAAATCATAGTGTTTCATTTTCAAAAATATAGTCCACAAGACATCAAAAATACCATGCTTTCAAATTAATTTTTTTTCTTATTCAACAAGAAAAGGACAGAATCGGGTTGTAATTTGTGCAATTTTATTTAATAACAACTCCTTTATTGGTATGATGCTTGGGGAAGCTGCTTTGAATATTCCATTCTTGGGAATAAATATAAAACATCTCTTATCTGAAAGCAATTTTGACACTGAGGGGCCCTGGATTAAAACATGCTCACTTCCAATAACTTTGGACAAAGCCTTTGATGTGAAATTCAATGGAAAACCTTAGTGAAGCGTGATCTTGAAAACAAACAGTCCCCTCAGATAAAAGCAAACACTAAAACATGCTGCGCTGATATGATAGAATTCACATTGCGTGTTTAGGTTTTCTTTTTGCCACAGCATTTCCAGAGTCCTCTGTCTATTTCTGTTTTCCCTGGTTTCATCAGTTTGAGCGAAGATGGAGCAGTTTCTAGATTGAAAGGGTTATGAGAAGTTATATTGCTGTAAAAGACGGCATATGAAAATGTGCCACACACAGCCTCTAGGTTTTTCTCAGGGGATCTCCATATGAATAAAACAACAACTTTTCAAACATGACATTTAATCCATGCATGTAAATCAAACCCAAGATCAATTATTCATTTATATAAGGAAGTAATGTTTTATTGGAATGAAAATGAAGTACAAATGCAGTGAAAAATTTAGTGTCTTCTCTACATGTCTTTGAGCATCTGTAACATAGTTGAGCTGGATCGGGGGGATAGTAGAAGAAATAGGAAAGTTAGGCAGAATTGACTAAAATCTAATATTTTTGAGGAGAACTAAGAAACTCAACCTCCATTTCGAGTGCATGATAAAAGACTTAACATGTTTTCACACTTGGCTCTTTTGATGAAACAACACAGCAGATTACATTAGATGAAATCTATGCACATTTCACAAACACTTTCCTAAACCTCTTGATATGAGGGAAAACATCCTCTATAGAAACTGTACTAATCTTAAAAACCCACATACTCGTTTTGGATGGTCCATATTGACCAGTGGATTAAAGATCTCTGTTTATGTTTATTCATTTATGATGTGTGCACAGTACAAAAGATGCACAAGACAAACCGAAGCCACTAAATCCAGTGTCCCTCCTGATCCCGTGGAGTTTTGTGCATGCTCAGAAAGGGCTTCCTCTGTGTTCTGATGGCAACTCTAAAGGCCTTAGCTGGAGCATTTAGCAAATGTGGACACTGTCAATGTGCTGGTGGGCGTATTCACTGAGCGAGAGCATCCTGATAATATTGTCTCCAGCTCCCATCAAACATAAAGGACGGGGTAAAAGCTGGCATAAACTGAATGCGGACCTGGGATCTAATTCAGAGGTAGAAACGGTTTAAGTATGGCATGGTAAATGCCTCGTGTCACTCTTCCTACCCTCCTTTCCTCGCCAAACCCTCGGCTGTGCTTTACAGACAAACCTGTTGTTGTTGTCCTCATTGATAGTGGTGGAAATGCTGATCAGATTTGTCTGAGACTATCAGGATTGGCTTGGATGTTTTCTCTCTCTCCCCTTGCCCACATTATAGCGTGCGATTTCAGGAGTGCTTGCAGTGCCTTCTAAGAGGAAATGAGGAATTAGTGATGGTGAGAGGAAGCCAGGAGCTTATTTTCCTTTCCTCCCTCTCTCTCCCTCTTTCTTCACTCACCCTTTGCTTTGTATGTCTGGGTTTGGATTTAGACAGAAACAGTGCAGTTCAGTTGAAGATGTCTTGGATATTCTGGCAAGTGCTTGAGAAGAGTCAGACCCATAGTCTTTGTGCAGTTTCCACACCAACTGGGTAAATGCACAAGATACCATGTTTTAATATTAAAGGGGGAAGAAGAAGGAAGGGAAGAGAAACGAGAGATGAAAGGTACTAGGAAGTGTGTTTGGAGATCCATGAATTTTCTCTTGTTTTTCCCCCCTTTTTTAATCCTTTGTTGTTTGGTTGTTTAAGAAGGAGAGCTAGTCATCTAACCGAGCCGAGTCACCTTGCACAATGATTATCACTTTTTTTTTCTCAATTCTTTTGTGGACACATGCACTCTTTTTATAAAAAGAAAGAGTAAACATCAGTCTGTTTTGAATTAAACGAGGTATTTCTAATGGTTTAAGCAGCTCCTACAGAGAAGAGAGGAAGTGAGAAAACCACTGGAGCACATCATCCAGCCTCACAAACCTCACAGTCACACTTCCCACACACACACACACACACACACACATGCAAACAGGCGCACGTGTCTGCATGCAGGCACTTCACATGTAAGCACTTGCACATGCACACAAATTACTATTTATGCAGGTCATATTTCTTACAGTAAATGAATAATATGAAATATCCTCAATATCCATAATCCGTGATATTATGCCATAAATTTGTGTCCTGAGTCAGACACTACTACCCATCATTTCACAGGTGCATACCAAAAGCAGATTATCAGGGGGGTGGGAGGGATACACATGATTTATGTGTTAAAACAAGTCCCCGCGTTTTCCATTACAACTAATAAAGGGATAAAATATTTCCACCCAGTGATGGATGAAGTGGCTCACACCTCACTGTCAGTTCATTTTTTAAGCAAACCCACCGTTCTCTGGGTAAATAAGAATGTATCTATTTGCCATCTACTGCTAACCAATAACACTTTTTTTGCTTCATGCGAGATAACCTTAATATCATCAGTTTGATTGATGGCGACCTCACTGCATCGGAAATTCAGTAACTGTCAGCTCACAGACCACAACGGCAATCTCAACTTCTCCTCCCGCCCTGTGTTTGATGCCGCCAGTCTTTATCATTCCAACATCTCCTTTGAGGCAATTTGCTGAGTTCAACGGGTAAGAATGGCAGTTAAGAATACATTGGTAAAGGACACGGAAATAAGGAGGATTCAAATCTAGGATGTAGATGAAGTGCTTCCCTGAGGGTTCCTGTCACACCCTCTGTGTGTCTGTTTATCATTGGTTTTGCGGTCGAACAAGACTATGTGTGTTCATTCCTGTGATGCTGTACTGTATATACTGTGTGTCAATGTGCCTGCATATGTGTGCAAACGTTTGTTGTAACGGCCTGCAGCGTGTGTTCATCATACAGTGGAACTGTGAGTCACTTCCGGTGTGTCTGTAGATCTTACCTGCAGCCTGTGAGGTCGTCCCCTCCGTGGTCCTGGTATTCCAACTGATTGCACTACCGGGAGACAGCGGCCACATGAGCTCTGTGCTGGCTTGGGGGGCATTTCCTGTTTGTGGACCAAGCCTCAGTCATGTCCAGGGCAGGTGCGTCATTGGCAGATCAAAGTTGACTGTTGGACTTCAGTCTGCTTTTGGAGACTTTGCTTTTGGAGAAATAAAAAAAAAAGTATTTCAAGTCACTAAACCAGATGAAGATCGTCAGATGAAGAAACTTGAAATTATTTCAAATTGAAATTAATTGTTGAGATTGAGCACATTACACATTATGCATCATACATGTGATTGTACAGTGATCATTACTGGTTATGTGTCATTGACCCAGGTTCAAAACCCCTCTGCTCAGGGGGGAGCCGAACACACAACTGGACCAGTTTAAAAAAATTGAAGCCCTCATCTCTACTGATCTAGACCACTGGCTGTGCAACCTGTACTTTCAGGTGTGTGCTTGTGTGAGCAATTAAGAAAAATATGCATGCATGTTTCTTTTGAAGATTCGTATCTGTTGTTTTTTACATGTTATATTCATAATTATGTGCTGTGGCTCTGAATGGTTCTGAATGTTGAATCATGCTTGCGCATGTGTTTGTGTGTGTGTGTGTGCATCTTTTCCTTCACTCTGACTCTCCCCTATCATTTGGGAGGCACGATAGTGGACCTGGGTAGATCGGGGTTGGGTTTTTGGATTTTCTATGATAAAAAGCTTTTACAGAAAAAACTGGGAAATTGGCCCCAGAGAGCAAACAAGAACCACATCTTTACCCAGCAATTCCGGATGCAGTTGAGCTGATGCATTGATTAGATTAGTAAACATCTTAATTGAATTAAAAGCCAGAACAAAGCTCTCTGTCTTGGGTTTGTCTCTTTATTTGTCCCTTTGACTGTGACATGTTGTTTGTATTACTGCTGTATCATTACTGTTTTCTGCAGTTGCTTTGATTTCTGAGGGACCTAAATAGCCATATTTTTGTCCATCTTTGTGGATGTGAAGCGCAATAGGATGTACATTATTCATGCTGGACACATTTATGGTCTTAATTGAATTATTTTATGCCATCATGGCACACTATGACAAATAGTAATAGTTGGCTATGAGTTTGATCAGGAACACCTGTAGTGTAATTACACACACATGCTGTTTTCCCACAAACAGTGGTGATGCAATGGAATGATATGACCATAACTGCTGATGACATTAACATTAAGAGGTTAAATTCACTGAACCCATATGTAGACTCTAACACACACAGACAGACCTCCCACTTGTTTGTGGTGTTTCAGGTAAAAAGACTCCCTTCTGGAACATCTCGGGTGCCAGAGCCCTGCATCACCCTATCGATACACCCTCCTAACCCCCCTGTCATGCCTCAACCTGAAGTCCATCATGACCATCCCCAAAGCCAACTGCCACTCCAGCCCCGGCTTCCATCACAGGGGCTGCACCATCTTCTGCCCATTCATCCCCAGTCCCAGTTATACCCCCATCAGCAGCCCCATGCGAGCCACAGCAACCGAGCAGGAGAGCCCGCTGTGGTGCATTCTCACCGGGGGTCACCTCTCCACTTGTCAGCTGATTCTGCTTGCTCTTCCTCATCTCTGCCAGGTAGGGGTCCAATGTTAAAACCCCCGACTAAGCCACAGTGGGGAGAAAATGTCACCCTAATGTCACGAGCACTGGGATAAGAAGAATGGCAGGCCTCACTTACAGCAGTTCTCCACTGAGGTGAATGTGCTTTAGGGTAGGGTTGGGTACAGGCATTCTTGACAGACAGAAGTTAGATTAAACAGAGGATGTTTTCTCAGTTAGATTTTATGCAAAAACCCAACAGATACACTGTAACATTAGTGTTAGTTCAGGCGAATGTTTGAGCAGCAAGCACAGCACTGATAGACCTCGCTAATACGCTTGTAACATAATCAGCGCCACCAGAATAAATAAACAAACCCTCTTCGGTAGGATGACATGGAGGGCACTATAGACACTGATAAAACGACAGCAGTTTGATTACAATCGTTAAATTCACATTTAAGTTTCTACTTTTATTGTTGTGCTGAAAATAAATGATGGTGAATGTTAGCTGCCACGCAGAACACTGTTTATAATACTGATGTTAAGCTATTCAAAAAAACTGTTTTTTGTAAATAAGCAGCGGTTGCTACCTCATTTAAACTTGACTTAAACTTTTCTTGCCAGTTAGATGATCAAACAATGCGTTTGAGAAATATCAGCAATCTCTGAGTCTTTGGCTTTGCACTTTTTTAACGTGATAATGCAGTAAAAAAATCTTCATGCACTAGAGCAGTTTTGCTCTGTTTCTGACATCCATCACACATTTCTGATTACCGTCTTGAAGTTGTTGTCTGTCCCATTATCCACTCTCATAATCAAGTTTCAAAAGTAATCTGATTTCCTTCATTTTATATCGCTTTTTCTCCAGAGGCACTAGGACACAGAATGGAATGATTTTAGATAGCGAATGAACTATTGTAGCAACTTCACAGTGGCTCAGTGGTTAGTGTTGCCTCACAGCAAGAAGGGTCTGTCTGTGTGGAGCTTTCATGCCCCCCCCCCCCCCCCCCACCACCACCACACATTTGTACGATTTTCCTCCTGGCTCTCTGGTTTCCTCCTGCAGTGCACAGACACGCAGGTCAGGTTGATTTGAGACAACATTTCCAGGTATGAACATGATTATGATCCCATGTTTGAGTCTTGTGACGGACTGGCACACTGATGAACTCTTCTGACGTGGTTGCCCTGTTTGACCGGAGGTCCAGGCAAGGTCGTACCACGATTGTAAGCACATCTAGAGGTGGCTAATGAATTCTGTTAATAGTACTGAGGATCAAATTCCTCGTCTTAAAAACATACTTTATTTGTTTCCCACCTAGCTTCAAGTCGTTCAACATCCTGGCCGTTGTCAGGAATCAAATACAGGCTCATTTGGTATTGATCTACTACAAAGGCGACTGGCTAGTTTCTTTGTTATTAATACATCCCACTTTTTTCCATTTCTTTTTTTTTTTTTGCACGCACAGCTCATCTTTATTTAACAGTCCTCAAAAGTTTCTGGGGTGCTCTGCTTTAAACATCACACAGGCTTTTTAATTACAAATGAGTTGTGACAGGTCTGCTGGGTAGCACCCTGGCCCATTTTAAACGTGATGCTGGCTGACAGCTTGGCAGTGTTCTCCCAGCACTGAAACATGTGGAAGAAATTGGTCTTTTACATTTCACAGCTTGTCGCTTCCTCCGCCAACTGACCTGTGACCCCCCACAGAGATCCTAACGCCCACAAGGGAAGTGTCCCCAACGAACTGACTGCCTTTCCAGAGAGAGAGAGGGAGGGAGGGAGGGAGGGAGGAGGCACTCACTATGGGAGATTTATGTTCTGCCACACAAGGCAAAAGGTACCAGGTCTCTTCAACACACACAGCTGCACTCTCACACGCAGATATGGCCGTCAGCGTGCACACATTCTTGCAGCCAGGTGAGGAGGTTGCTTGGGAAGTGAACCTGATCCGTAAGTGAAATAGCGGATCAAAAGGTGTCCCGCACAACACCTCATCCACACCATTCCCTAAGCCGACCTGACGTCTGCGCCTCATTTGCATACAGATCCGTTCATTTTGCATTACCTCTGGAGCGAATTATGGCACTCAGATGGGGAGATTACGTCAAGGTTGAAGGGAGATATTGGACGGACAACTTTAACCTAGCCAAAAATGGAAATCCAATTCAGCAAGGAGAAGACGAACAAATTATCCCCTATTCCTCAGTCTTCTGTCACGTCTGGCGGGTTTCAGACATTTCCTTCCCATTTCATGCCTCTCTGTTTCTGATGTGTGCTGTGTGGAGATCGCTTTCTCTGTGCATGTGACGCCAGGATTTTCCTCATTACCCATTTGTCTCAGAATCAGGACAAGTATATGGAGACCTCTTGTCATTGCGATAACATACACACAGCAGCGCTTGACAGTGAGAGTGGAAGTTTGTATTCCTGAGGCCTTAAATTAATTAATCCCCGTAGAAAAATCACAGTGTGCAGTGAGGTGTCTATTACAGAACAAAACCTGACATCCCAATCCAAGATAATAACTCTGACAAGTTTTGATCAAAAAATAAGAAGATTACTATAAGTGCTATTGTGTAGGCATTGATGTTTTTTCTGTTTCAGATTCACTTGCTATTAGATATTAATAAAAAGCAAAACTATTACCTCAGCTGACTTTCTCCAAGCATAATGGAGAGTATTTGGCTTTTTAACGCAGAGATTAGCTAGAGGCACACTGGGTTAAGTGACCTTTCACATTAAGAGAATGATCCAGTTACTCTGGGTTTGTTTGAACCCAAACGACTAATTAGATTAGCGTCTTGTTTCATGATTGCCTTTAGTGGATCACTATGAGCACGCAGATGATTCTCCCATAACTGTATCACTGCTTCGTTTCTCTCCCTTTTTTGTTATTTTTTCTTTTTTCTTTTACAAATGCATCGTAACATCCATCCCCTTGAGCACCGATGGTGATTTCGAGGATTCCTCATCTAATGTCTTCTTTGGAGCGCTGCCCTGCTCTTTCAGGATGCGCTCCCCTCCAGGCCGGTCCCAGTCATCAGAGTTTGAAACCACAATGTTACATCATACCCTCTCAATCAGTCGCACTCTGCATCCCTCCGATTAATTCAACAATGTCCGGATTCCAAATGACTTGATTCAACCTTTGAAGCCTGTTTGCAGAGATACACATGTAAACCCTCACAGTGGGTGTGGTAAACAAGCCTAGAGGACTGCATGTGGCGGACACACACAGAGCGTATGGGGCAAATACACCCAAAGGTGACAGTGTCTAGCCTCCAAAATACACCGAAATTCAGTTTTCATATGATAAGACAAATGCTGCTTTCTGCATGTGTGGTTCAGTGAATACGATAACGTCAGATTTGACTTTCAAGAGCAACAGACTTCAGCAGTAAGAGTGCACAAGTCTTAAAACAGCTTATAAATACGTACATATTAGTATGCACTCAGTGTCTGTTATTGTCATTAAAATGCAATGGATTACAGGAAAATAAACTCTTGTGTGAGGCGACACCAAGTCCACACAGTATCATAGCAACTTTAACACAAATCCTGACATGGACTCAGGGGTAATCCGTGAGTCACTGACCTTCGATCCCTCTGTAACTTTGGACCAGTCATCAGGCAATTAGGGGCCTAGGTGAGCAAGAACTGCCATCTCAGCCTGGTTGCATCTCACCGGTAACACTGTGATGGGGTTTCAACAGTGTTACGGCCCTCGGGCTTTTCTCTTTCCTTGGCCTCTTTTTGTGTGTAAGCAAGCTAGAAAAGAGGTGTGTTGAGTTATGCAGCTGTGAGGTACACTCATTTGTATTTCTACCCTGGAAAATGTTTGTGCATGTATGCAAGTGTCTACATATTAATATCTTTGTATGGTTTTTTTGTGTGTGTGTGTGTGTGTGGGTGCGTCAATGCAGTGCATGCACTGAATGAGTGTGTGTGTGTGTGCTGGTCTTAACACAGCTCAGAGCGCAGGGGGATAACAAGGAGTTTGTTGTTGGCCTTGAGTGCCCGGAGAGGCTGGAGTTGTGGCAGCTCCAGCGCTCCGAGTTCACAGACGTAGCCCTCAGCTGTCGAAGCTGTCGATGATGTTGAAGCTGTTGATGCTGCCTCCGCGCTCATTCTGCTTCAACAGTGTCTGCACATTAGCAAGTGGGGCCTTGTGTAATGAGTGTGTGTGTGTGTGTGCGTGTTTGTATGTACGTGTGTTGTTGTGCAGTCGAAGAAAGCATCCAAATCCACGGTGGTGTGTGTGTGTGTGTGTGTGTGTGTGTGTGTGTCAAAGCAGCTGGCCATGGTCCGGTTTGTTCTGTTTCAGACTGTCTACACAGCAACACACACACACACACACACACACACGTTGCTGTAATGTAATATTTGTTCAAGTGCACTTCTACTAAGAATATTAGCAATAGACTATTAAAACAATGTATATATAAAGTGTATATCTTTATATGTTTGTCACATAAGGTTTCATTTTCTATCTTGTGTAAAAATATCTTCATGTGTGCACTGTTGTGAGATTGTAGGAATCTCAACACTAACACAAAATTGAGTATACAGTTATGTAATGTAATAGAAATGTAGAAAAATAATAAATTATTCTCTCCCTATAATAAAACAAATCTAACCTTATTACCTTGTAACTGTAGGCGCTCCAAATGTTTACCAGCAATTGCTGGTAATTAAAAACTACATCTGTGTTAGGATGAAATCTGATTTCAGACTCCCTTAAAAATAGCAGTGAGCAGACTCTTCTTACCACTTAAGTACATTTTAGCTGTCAGAAGGATTTTTGATGTGTTGCTTATATTTAAGTTATTATTACTGATATATTTAATCCCGCAGCAAGAGAAAAATTATATCATTGCAGAGGTTTCCATATGTATTATATAGATGTGACTGGTTCCACAGGGGGAAAAAAAGTTTCACATAGTGAGATTTTTACATGTATCAAGCTAAGGTTTACTTAATTACAACCTCCAGGCAATGCAGGAACCCTTTTTTAAATTCTGTGAATGTTAATATGCTAAATAATGCAGATCTCCGACTCTTCAAGCATGAGACACACATCTGGCGGCTTACCATTTAAATTACAGCAAAAAAAAAAAAAAAAAAAAAGAGAGAGACAGATAGAGAGAGAAAAGAAAAAAGAAGGTTAGGATGAAAAAATACTTCAAAAGTAATTTTGCAAAGAAGAGAAGAATGGGAAAATGTATTACAACCAAACTTAATTTCTTTTTCGATTTTTCATCATTTCTAATTGCATACATTAGAGGGCTGAGGCTGGAAAGGTTCAGCTCTGAGATTGTGGGAGACAGAGATGACTCTGCAGTGGGAGCTCCATAAGTTAACACTCCTACTTCTCTCTGTACAGAGTAAAATCAGCCTTTGTTGCTTTTGTAAGTCTCCAGATAGAATACCAAAACATCTTCAGTACCTGCCTAGGAGTAGAAAAACAAGACAAGAGCAACACTTGCAGTGTGTTGAGAAAGGCAAAGAGTATTTGATTTGATTTCTTGGCGTACTGCAAACAACATATTTTGACAGTTATTATTTTTTTTACGTGTCTTTACATACCTACAATTTTTTAATACATTAGATTCTGATGTATCAAATTTATGATGTAAAATATGGATATTTTTTTTTTTTTACATATTTTGTCAATGGCTATTATTGATTTTTTTGCATAGTTCATTAGTACTTTTAACAACTCCTAATCATTTGGATTTTCTAGAATAAATATTACTCTGCCACCCTTGATCCTCATTATGATTGCCAGATGTGGTTTGCAAAAGAAAACAAACATAAACCTCTCTTTCTTTGTCACACTCACTGCACATTACTTCTCTTTCTGGGATGCAGGGAAGAATTCCTCCTCGGGAGCCATTTCTGGAAACACAGCAGAGAAGAGTGATCCATGCAGGGAGAAAGCAGAGGGTGGGATTCACTACAAGGTAACACTGTGATTTAAGGGAAAGTGTTCCCACCCTTGAAATGAGCACCCTCTCCGCTTTCCCCTTTCCCTTCCCTTCCCTTCCCGCCCCTCTCTGCACCCCTACACACACCTCCTCGGCTTATTATCTGAGATTTGTCAAAATACATTTCACACTAACAGGTATTTTTCAGCCTTCAAAGCCAGTTTTGATCTGCTTGACAAGCCAAAGCAGCTCAAATTCTGTGAAATCAGCAAAGCCAGCCAGACCTCCCTTTTTTTTCTCCAAGCCGCTCTAAACACGCCTCTTCCTGTGCTACAGAGGACTTAAGCTAAATTAATCAAAGCCTGCATGTTACCTGCCATACTTTGAAGTGGTAATTGCAAAATTACTCTGTGTGCTGATCTGGCATTGCTGCCTCCCGGTCCGCCCCTGCCATTGTGCCTCCGCTGCGGCCTTTTGTTGTTGTGATGTTATTGTTGAGGTAGTTAGAAGCCTATGAACAAGCCTCCATCTGTCACACACATACACTGTAGACATCCTCCCCTCCTGCCTCTCTCTCTCTCCTCTCTCCCTCCAAGTCTTTATTCTTACTAACCTCCTTCTACTGATGTACAAGAGGCTCTTCAGACCACCATTAATCAGGGATGACCTGTTAAATAAATGAGTTTGTTGATATGAGGTTTTATTTCTCTGCAGCCTCTGTAGACCATGTTTTTTTCCTCTCCTCTTGGCCCTATCTTTAAAACCTTGCTAACTCTGTCAAATGTCGTGGCGTGGAACCTGGTTGTCTAATGATTAAGTGGAGTGATCTCCAACCTGCCCCAGCCTGGGAGCGCTAGGGATCAGATTTCAACCCTTCAACCTGCAGTGCAGGCCTAATTAAAATGAATTTTCTCCAGGCGACCACTTTGCCCACAGGGCAGGAATCCAGCTATATACGGAATCTACTCTTAAGGTATTGCATTAAATTTATTGTGGGGAGACACCGGAGAACATTGCGGTTTATATATCTCCTGCATTTTTTCTCTCTGCTTTCTTTCCCACTCCTTTCCACCTTTTTATTGTGATCATCACTCTGGAATCCAAGCTTGCTTTGGCAAAGATTGCCCTATGAAAACGAATGGAGCTTTTATGGGGCCCTGCCCATTTACTACTTCCTGGGCCTAGTTTATCTCAGAGGGAGAGACAGACACAGAGAGAGAGAGAGGTGGAGGAGAGGAAAAAATAAAATGGAGAGAGGTAGAGTGAGAGGGGTGGAAGAAAGAGAGAGGTTGCTCATTCCAACTGTGGATCTCATTAACATACATCAGTGAGTATTTCACAACTTCAAGCAGAAAGGCACTAAGCCCACCCAAGGGCAACACAGGCAGGGCTGACAGGGCCAGGGAAAGCAAGCCGTTAACATGTTGGCGGCTTAACAAATAATATCTGCTCCCAAGTACCTTGGTGAAATATTTAAAACCTCACTTCCTAACTCCATTTGACTGTGTTTATGATGATGACAGTAAACGACTTGTGTGGAAAAAAAACAGTGCCAGCTGCTCAAATATCACATATTTAACACCACCGTCACTGTACGCATGTTCCCCAAATGAACTCAACTTGAATGATGGCGTGCCGTATGCGATTTTGCCGTCATTCTTGTCTCGTGTCAATTGAGGCGCGGTTGAGATATAGGAGAGGCTCCAAAGTGCCATGCACGCTGTCACTGTCACCGTGTGCATCCCCCAAGATAAATTCAGAGGCCTGTTTCCTGCTTTGATTACAAATGACATCCGCATGTGTTCTCCCCGATTTCTGCTCCTCACAGAAGAAGCCAATCAAGAAGACAAATAGCTGTGGCCCCAGCATGAGCGGCAGCAGCGCACCGCCTCGGCAGGCAGACAAACAGAAGATGCAGCCTTCAATGGAGAACCTCTCCAAGGATGAGATGGAGGAGTATACATTCTCCCTACAGTAAGTCTCACCACTCATTATCCTGCCTCAGCCTTGCAAAATTCAAACATGAAAAAAAAGGAGAACGTGGGTGACAACTGGTTTTCTGCGCCTCACAGACAGTGATGTGCACGCCATCAACCAGACAGACACTGACATCCAAATGTGCCTAGAACACCTCCTGTACAGATACAGATACAGTAGTCGCATGTCTTTCAAGGGAAATCCTAACTAAATGGAGTTTGAATCTGCTACGGCTTTAATGTCGTGCAGCTCAATTGTGATTTGTTGAAATATACAAGTCACAGGTTAAGTCTCATAACCTAACCTGTCCTGGAAAAAAAAGTCACACTGTATGAGAACTTTGTTAGAAAGCATGGGAAATTCTACCGTCCATAAGGGCTGAAATTCTTCGGTGTGTCCTGTGCCTCCATCAAATTTCAGCTTTTCTGCATTTGAATGAATGTGGACTCAAATGTCTATAATCATGCAAAAATTAAAAAAAACGGCTTGGGCTTGTAGCCAAAGCAAACATTGCTCAACCTATACCCATTATGTCACTATGTGGTTTATTTGTTTCCTGCTCCTCTGCACAACACAATGCAACAAAGGAGGCTTGGAAAAAAAAAAAAAAGTGTTTTCCTTTTCAACGTGGCTTACAGCATTTGATTTTAATGAGAAAACGGGGATGTATGATGTATAAACAAAGCAGGAAGCACAGAATTTCAAACACCTTGGCCAAATGTGTTAAAAGACACAAGGTGCAGCACTGTATGCCCATGAAGCATCGAAATAGGCTAAAAGCAAAATTGCTTATTTCAACAAAAAAGTCACAGGTATTTGTTTTTATTTGAACGTCAACTAAATTAAGGGGAGGGGATTACCACACACACTACTACACTAGGGGGGAGAGAGAGGGAGAGAGACAGAGAGAGAGTGTGTATGTGTGTGAAAGAGACAGAAAGAGAGCTCTCCCTGGAGATTTAAAAGTACCCATGTTTCCTCATTTCTGGGAGTTGGTAATTTATAGCTGCTGGTCACATATTAAACAAGATCAGAGACTACTCCCTGACATCTTCTGAACATACTGGGGGAATTCAAATGATTACCAGCGTATCCTGCCAACAAATGACGACACAGGGACTATCTTGAGGGAGAGCGAATACAAAACGAACACAGAACCCAGGCAGGCTGCACACAAAGGGACACAATTAAATGGTTTTCACGATTATTCATAGTGCTGCTTTTTACCTCTGAGCAGTTGCCGGGTTCCGTGAGATGAGACATTTCTGTCAGTTATAGGTACGGATTGTATTGAGTTGGAGCCCTAGCGGTTCCCTGATGCCCTGTGAAGGTGCTGCTGCTATTGATTTCATCTTTACAAGCACACACATTACAGTATCTCTGGGCTAAAGGCTGCTTTTTTGCCCTTGCTTAATCAGAGCATTAGAAAGAGTCGGTGCCAGTGTTGGCTTTCACAATGAAGTTAAAGACACTGCAGTCTCAAAGTCAAGCCCTCACCCATCTCCCCCACTGTGCTGTTTGACTTCTAGGCTTCTCTACATCACCTGAGGATTGACAGAGATGCAGACGAAAGGGATTGTTTACATTTTTTACATTTTATTTGCCATAATGATGTCATCTCCATCTCTTCTGGCATGATGAAAGTTCTGTTTGTGTGTGTGTGTGTGTGTGTGTGTGTGTGTGTGTGTGTGTGTACGCGCGCATGTGTGCATGTGCATGCGAGTGTGTTTGAGTTCATGCGTAAATCATTTCTTGACTGTGTCTGTGTACAGTACAGTATGTGCACGCTCCAGTGTCTGTGTACACATGTATTTTATGTGGGATGAGGATTCATACTGCAGTGATTGAGGGATATTACTGCCATCTATTGAGCCACAAGAGACTGAGCTCATTGAGATTTTTATAGGGCGTCCCGACACAAATGTGCAAATCAGATGCTCATGCATTATTAAGCAAACACTTAGAAACAGTAAGATCCAGTTAGGATGGTCTGAGAGTCACACAAAATCTTTAACATGCAATCATTTCCCGAATGCCACACTTTATTCACCAAGGAAATAAATGTGAATATATTAAACACAGTACTGTATATACAGAACCCATACAGCACTTATAACAAAAGTACATTTCATGTATGTACAGTGAAGGCTGTGACTGCAGCTGTGACTTAAAGTTTAACTTTATGTTAGGAGCAAATAATATTGTTTCAGGTATGACAATAGTTAATAAGAAGTCATCTAATGACATCAAGATGTCAGTTATATAATAGTTGGTACAATGTATAATAATGTATTTTATGTATCTGTAACACCTATTTTGCTTTTTCAAAAGATTATCAGACTAGCTGAACTACTTACAAATACGTCTTCTGGAGGCTGTTTAGGTGTCATCATTTTATGCAGTTTATTGAATTTTATATCAAAAGTTTTTGTCCAGATCAGCTGTTCTCTGGAGGAGTTAGTAATTTGATTATGTTCTTTTTGGAATTATTCAAACTTGGCTGATAACCTTCAAAGGAATATCTACTCCCTCAAAAAAAGAAGGGAAAAAAAAAAGCCTACATGGTATATGGAATCATAATAACCGTAAACCATAATTAACAATTTCAAAGACAACACAGTGCACCTTTTACTGCAAGTATTGACAGTTGCAAGTCAATTCTGGGCAAATGAAAAAGACTATGAAAACAAGCCAGGAATGATTCTCCTTTTTTTTTTTGAGTTCCTATGCTGCTCCTATCTGTTTGAACATGCATGAAAGACTCCTGCCGACCTTCCAGCTTATTTGATGTCTACAAGTGTAATCTTAACCACCTTTTTTCTCATAGAATAGCACTGGGCAAAATCAAAGCACCTGATTCAATACGGCTGTTGTAATTCGATAGGCCCAATTTAATGCTTTTGGATGGTGCGGCAACAACTTCTAGAAAAGGTAAACATACTCAGACTGAATTAATTTTACACCTTAGAGGGTACTTTGGCTGTACTTTACTGGACTCAGCACAGTGATAAGTCACTGTTGCTAGCTTCCATTTAAGCTTAGGAACTTCATCACATTTTATATTTTAAGAGAATCACGTGCATCCAACAAAATATCCAATATCCAAACAAATACTTACACTTAAAAGCTATTGTTTATTTGTAGGAAAACAATTCCTCCTACGTAGTTACTTTTACAATTTTTGATTTTCCTGCATCAATGATTATTGTCAATTAGCTCTAGCATTGTGTCTCATCAATGTCAACCAACTATTTTTTTTTTCCAACTCTGGTTTTGAGGAGAGAAACCTGTTTTAATCAAAGTCATTCTCACATAGCAATTAGATCTAATTAGTCCAATTATCAAGATTCTAATTACATTGAAATATACCCCCTAAATCTCATATCAATTATAGTATGTGTGACTTGTCCTGATCAGGAGACATGAAGAGAGAGAGACAGAGTTAAGACAAAGCTGGGAGGGAGGTAGAGCAGAAGAGCATCCACATCCTCCCGAGGCCAAATGACTGCAGAACTGACTCCATCTGTCCCCAAAGCTTTTATTCCAAAAGACTGTATGGCCATTTGGGGATAAATGTCACTTAACCTTTATTCGTTTTTTTTTCATATTCAGAACTATTTTGTTACTGGTTATGATGTTATGATTAGTTACATCCTAGTTTTCTGTTTCAATTAGATGAGCGATGAGTCAAAATAAATACAGTTTTAGCATTTAGGTTTAGAGCCAGTTATCAAACACTGTTATTCAGTCTGGATTCATGCTGTTGAGGCAGTTGAGGTGGAAATAATTATCACCTGTGTTAAAATCAGGCCCCATCTTTGGTAGCACATTCACTCACATGCCAAGGTGTGGCGGGCAGCGTCCACAGACACACAAACACACACACACACACACACACACACACACACAACATGCACAGACCTGCACAGTATGTTACTATAGTGGTGCAGTATGGCACTGTAGGTGCACTGACAAAACACACACGCACACGCACAGCCTGTTCTTGTTGTGGAGTCAGAGGGAACACACTGACCTAATTTCCCCCAGTTAGCTCGCCTCGTTGGGGACCAACAATCCTCTCCGCCCGTTTCCCCCAACCGCGCCTATCAGAGCACTCACTCACTGTGTGTCTCTGTCTCTCCATCTTTCTGTGCCCTCCATCTGTTTGAGTCTGTTTACATGCTCAAGTGTAAGATTAGCAGTAAAGAGTACAGTTACATTGTTCTAGGCTGCTCATCTGCAGTAGTCTATGGTACTATATACACAGGATTCTGTGCATAAAAACACTCACAACATGCACCCTGCAGTGTCATTCCTTTGCTAAAGAACTATTAACTATCATGGAGAGACTGAGAGATCAGCCAGCAGTAACAGACAGAGAAAGAGAGAAAACCACCTGAAATAACAGCTAGTTTCAGGATGTCAATCCTCTGCATACTGCAGCGCCGAATCACAACTAAGTGCAAGGGTCAATCAATTCTGATGTAATGCTGGTAGGAGAGGTGGGTGGAGATGGCAGTGCTTTTCACCCCTGGGTCTCCAGTGCTTTCCAGGGCTCTTTCCTGTGCTGAGAGGGTAGGAATGTGTCTGCGTGTGTGCGTGCACAAGTGCGTGCATGCATGTGTGAAAGAGAGGCCCCTGGCTACCGCAGCCCGAGTGCACATGTTAGGGTTTTCTGCGGCCAGACGTGCCCTTGGTCACTTTGGATCTCACAGGCACACATACACAATCAACGTGCTGCTTCCTTTATGGAAATCAGAGCTGTCAGCTCCCTGACAGGCAAATGTTGCAATATGATTGGTTAATCTGCAGTGATGTGGGTGTCAGTCAGAGCTGACTGTGGTCCCATTGGTGGTCTGGGTCAAATGAATCTGTTTCCCACAGACATGTAAAAGAGAAGAGAGGCAGGAGGGATTCAGATAGAGAAAAAAAAAAATCTGACAGGAGCTATATGTGAGAGCATATGAGTGATTGCGTGTGATTTGTGCATGAAGGATTGTGTTTGTGTGTGTGTGTGTGTGTGTGTGTGTGTGTGTGTGTGTGAGCTAAGCCAGAGGTGACACTTCCCTCACGCTCTTCTTTTTTCATCTGTAATCACTTGTTCCCCAGTCTGACATAAATATCTAGAAAAGATGGCAAAAATCAACAAACAACACCCCAAGAATTTAAAAATGGATTTCTACATGCAGATACATGTTAGCTAATGCACTGTAGCACAAACATGCACTAATGCACTGTGCCCTGTGCAAATAAATATGAACTTTTAGGAAAACATCACTGACAGGCAGCTCTAATAATATACCTGACAAGCTGTAGATGTCGATGTAATCACAATTTGATTCACATTTGTGTGTGTGTGCAGGCCTACGTATGAGCATGATGTCATCAGCACCTATTTTAGCCATAGCCAGTTTAGAACCAGAGAATGCTCGATCGATAATTACACTGACACAGTTTACATTTCCTTTCCACCCCAACCCTGACCCTTTGTTTGGGGGCATACTTATTCGAGATGACATGTACAAAAACACACTAGCACACACAGCCCATATATGGTGTTTTTTCCAGATTCATCAGAAATACTTTTGTTGATACATTTTGCATCAAAGTGCTGCAGCGGTATTACTACTATTATAATAACATTCCAAATATGCCAAGTGACAAGTGAACAGTGTGATTGTAGAAATTAAGAATCTACCTATACGTATGAATAAATGACCTGTTGTTTCATGTAGAAACAATAGTTTTAAGAGCCCCATGTCATCCTGCAACGACAGCTTAAGAAGTAGAAAAAGAGAGTGTGAATTGAGAGCTACAGATGCTGAGTGTGTGAGTGATGCAGGGTGGCATTTCAGGTCATGTCTTAGCCCAGAAAATGTTTTTTTTTCCTTTGTCCATCACCCACTTAATTGCTCTCTACATACACACATATTAAACATAGTCTCTCTGGCTCATAATTATTTCCCTTCCTCTCACTCTCTCTCTCTCGTTAATTCTGTCTTTATCTCACTTTCTCTGCTTCTAATTTTCTCCATCTTTCTCTCTCCATCCTCTCCTCATTCTCTCTCTCTGTCTCTATCTCTCTGGTGACAATGTCCTGCAGTTATGAGGCAAGGTCAGAGAAGTGAAATCCATTTAAATACTGATGTAACTCTCTGGAGGCCCATACTCAGCCTCCACAGCACTCCTCCCTGTACGCCTCACCCAAATTGATGAATGGAGATAGAACATTTCTTATTTGTCCTGCATTAATCATTCAATGTATTACACATCCACTGGCACCATGTTTTGAGTATTTCCTTACTGCACTCCCTGAGAAACAACCTGTTCTTCATTGTTTGGGACTGTGATGGTAGTTGTGGTAGCTGAGTGTGTAACAAGGGCCTGGGAAGTCCCTCTGTGTTTGTTGTTCCCAGGTGCATCTGCATTTGAAATGTTTCCACCCTAGTTTATAGCGCACCAAGGGACCTGCCATTTCCATGTTTAATCCCCTCTCGTGCTAAGTCAGGCGCTCCATAAAAACGCCACATGTTGCATGGCAATGAAACGGCTACCTCATGTATACATATAAACTATTCCAAGGTGTGTGGGGAGGACAAAACACATTTTTGCAGGATGGATTGGCTTAGCCACTGAGTAACAAAGCTCCCATATCAAATTAGAGTTTTTGAATGGTCCTTTGGCTTGTGGCTTTAGAGGTCTGCCATTAAACAAAGTACATGTATTGTATTGGAGAAATACACAAATACATCACTGTGATAATGTGAGAATGTATTGAACATTGATCATCTTTTAACCACATTACCATGACATTGGAAAAGTGCACTTTTTCATGGTGTCAGAATCAGAATGGGTTGGGATCTTGGCTTGATGCCACACAATGAAATCGTTTATGTGTTTATAGTGTGTTAAATGAATGGGTTGAGATGTTGGGAAATACTTATTAACTTTCCTGCCGAGAGTCAGATGAGAAGATCAATACCACTCTCATACAAAGACAGTATATATGAAGCTACAGTCGGCATCTGGTTAGCTTAGCTTAGCATAAAGGCAGGAAACAGCTAGCACAACATTGGCCATAGATAACAAAATCATCCCACCAGCAACTCCAAAGCTGATTTATTAGTGGACTGTTGGCCGGACACAGTACTTTCTGTATTGCCTTCGCCCGAGGTTGCCAGGCAACTAACTGAGACTGAAGGAAGTTACTATAACGGAACAATTAACCTCATCTTTGAGAATTCACAAACCCAAACAGGAGTTTTGGTTGCCGATCTGATATAATCACCAATGCAAAATTTCTGTCAGCTTGTGATTCTGTGTCAGCGTAGAATCTCATCCACTGCAAGCTCATCAGCAGCACAGAACACTTGTGGCCGTTTCCGTTGCCTTACATGCTTGCCTGCATGTGAGAACCTCCCTAGCATTATAAAAGTGAGCAGCCAACTATTAGTCAAACAAGGATTCCTAATTAAGTGGAACATATTTTCTTTCACTGCTTTTGATTATGCTCTCCTCCACTCCCTGTCAGCTGCAAATAATTCTGATAATTTGGTGGTGCATCGTTATACTATTTTAATTATATGATGATGGACTCCAGTTCTGCAGCTGAGTCACTATTCCATAATTCTCTTTTAACTACACCCCAAATACCTGCCACTGTGCTCCCATTTTGTCAATGAAATTCATTTATGTGTATTCCCGCTTTGCCAGGGTCTCTGTAAAAAGCTGTGCTTATAAAGCCCCCAAATGGTAAGGTAATTGTTCTTGGAGCAAATAAAATAAAAATAAAAAAAAAAGATGGGAGAGAGTGAGTGAAAAAGAGGCAATATAAAGTTAAATCTGAAACACATATTTGTATTTTTTGTGATTTTTTTTCAGTATAAATAAAACTTCTCTCAAGATGATATAAAAATGACTCAATTATCTGAAAGCCTTGCAGGCATTTAGTGCTGCGCTATTCAACTTGTTTTTATGCACACACACACACACACACACACACACACATTCAAGGTGCTTTGGAAAATGATACCAGCTTAGTAACCAATGATTATCATTTAATACATCTTGTGGGAGCAGGTTTCTTTGTGTTTTCCACTTTGTGAGGTTTCATAGCTTCCTGCTTTATATTTGCCCCACCTGCACAAAGCCCTGCTTATATGCCAGTCATTACGAAACCTGTGTGCTTCTGCGTAAATGCAATAAATAGGCAGTTAAAGCTTAATGTTTCTACTGTAGCATCTGGGCATGATGTAAATTCAGTTTGGCAGACATGTTTGTTCATGTTTATGCAACACAGAGTTAACAGAAATACACATTGTCCTTAAATAGGACCTTGTACACTGCATTTAATATCTGTAAATGTATGGAAATACATACAGCATAGGGTGCACTGAATTTGAAATATGGATATACATTATTTAAACACAAATATTCATAATGAAAATTACTCTAGACAGTAGAAATGCTAAATTGTCTTTGGAAATTGCTAACAGCAGTGTAAAGGTCATTCACTGTGTGTGTACGTGTACAATAAGCGTGTGTGTGTTGGATTCTTGCAGTGTTTTGACAAAGGCATCATCATAAGGTGCATCACTAGCTAACCTGTGAACTACTGAATGTGGATTGATCCTATAGGCTATTTATGCAAATATTAGACCTTTTCCCCCCTTGTAATGTCTGTTTCCTTGCTAGTTGATATAACATTTTAGCAGCAATATGGTATGTTTCCATCACACTACCACAAGCATCCTTTGTAATATACATCAAAATTCAGTGCCTTAGAAAGGACCTGGTTGTGTAACCCACAGAGGACAGATGACAGATACTGTCACAATCCAAAACAAATGCATTATCAGCATTCTTCAAAAATGAGATGTAAACAAAGATGTGGTATCTTCAGTCCTATCTCTTGACACCTAAGATAATCACACTTCCATAATCACCACAACACTTGTGCAGCTGGGCTACTAAGAAAACAATCACGTTATCTGTCAATCTTTTAAGTCTATTTTCACACTGTATCTTTGCTTTCTCTATTTCCCCAACAGCAAACTATTCTTCGACTATGGGAAAAGATGTGTGGTTTTTGTGCATTTATAAACAATGCCGGTGGCCCAAATAAGAAAGTGACAGAAAATAACTTAATCCTGAAAATAAAGGGATAAGTCCAATACTTAAAGTGGCCTTAGACTGGAGGGTTTAAGCCATCAGGGCGATGCAGAGGGATTCTGAGGGTTACCTTCACTCTCCTCGGCCCTGGAGCCTTCTAACCATAAATCTTCTATTTAAAATGTAACACCCCACTGTACTCCTCTCCTCCCTCCGCTCCTCCATCTCTCATTACCCATGCCGTCTTAAAGGTTTAATACTTGTCTGTACTTGCTATTCACTTTGCGTTATTTTCAAGAGCACGGCTCCCGTTTGTTGTCATGCTGCACAACATTAAGGGACACAGCCTGGGAAAACTAGTCCAGGAGATGGTTCTTGCTGCAACAGTTGACAGATAAGTCTGATTTACAGGCCTTGGCACTCTGTGGCAAGATTTAAGAAGGATGATGAGTCCTTTTGCAATGTGCTTTGATGACATGGGAATGAACAACAAACATATCAAAAGTAAGATAATGAGGGAACAGCTTCTGGCCCAGATTTCACAGAATCACAGAAACTACAATTAAAACATAGCATTATGTGCCAGTGCCTGTTGCAATGGTTAGCTTCATCTACGGGCCGCTACGCCACATGCTATCAGTCGTTCAAGGGACAAGCTGTGATATTGGAATGAAACATCCTTCGTTCCTGCGAGATAAAAAAGCCCACACCTCCACCCCCTGCCTTTCTCTCTTTTTCTCTATTGTACTTTTGTAATTGGAGGTGCCATAATGAAATCAATTCAGTGGTGATAACAGATTTCACATCATGTTACCAGTTTCGTTTGGAAAAGGCCGCCGCACGAAGACATCTAAAAATATTCCTCTTTCATGCATCATCAATATCTTCATTATATGAAAGATGGGCGTCAGGTTGTATTTGCTGTTTTGCTTTAATGTCACTTGACAGGGTAGCATCTTGCCTGTGTCTGTGACACACTGCTTTTTTGTCTACTCTGTAATTCCACTTTTGCAGACATGCGGAAAGCAGTTTTATAGCACACAGTCGAGCAAGTGAGGATAAAGCTCGGAACAGAATTGTCAAAATCATAATAGAGAGGCAGAGACACACATTTGCTCGCACATGATCATCTTTCTGGTTGCATTACACTTCAAAATCTCATGTATAACACACTTGACACTGGAACTGCACACTTTTCAACATCACACAGTCACAGCAGAGCTTGCGTTTTTGTTGCAGTGACCTGAAAAGCCGACGTTTTGGCAATATCTCCTGTAAATCTAAAGTGTCATGTATGGCTTCTTTGCTCCGTGTAGTCATTTATTCTAAAGATTCAGGGTAGTGAATGTAAAGTTATCTTCATTGTCAGTGTCGGTCATTAGTATGGAGGCTGTGGCACCCCATTATAAAAAGCTGACAGTTTGCTCTTTTTACTGCTATTTTCATGTAACATTAATAGTAGTAGACTTAGATAGATTTAATTTACATTTCATGAGAAAGCAATACAATCCATACATCCTTGTTGCATACATTATCTGGTATGTATAGCACTTTGCTGACCTCACACAGGATATATACACTATATATAGGATATATACATTATATATATATATATATGCAGTACAGCACTTGAATGCGTGCTGTAGTTTAAAATCTCAGCCGCAGAACTGACCGGTAACTGACTTCCATGACAGATGTTTATCCTCTCTGCTCGACTGTATTTCAGCCAAGCTATTAATATTTATCAGCCCAAACTGATGACTGAGCGTTTTCTGAAAGAATCTCGAGTTCTCCCACGTGTACTGTACGCTACACCACTGCTCTTTTGTGCACCCACCAAGGAACTTGATAACTTCAAATAATGTAACACTTTAGAGAGTGTACCCACCTCACAGGAACTGCAAAGATGATCTCTCTTTTTTTTTTTTTTTTTTTTAAATGCTACGGTGTGACGGTTCATATTTCAACAGCAATATGAGCAGGAAAAAACACAATGCTGCATTTTGATGTAAGTCTAGCTTAATTATTTGGTGTGGGGGGTGGGTAGGGGGGTAATACAATTGATTCTGTTTTTTGTGTTTTTCGTCTTTAGGCAGTGTACCATTTTCCCAAGATACACACTACAAAGTGAATTCCAACTGTGTTCTGGGACACCGTGGTGAGACACAGGGATGTCCACAGGCAAAGGCCTCAAGTCACACTCTGTGATGCTAACCATAGCTCTACTGTGTACACCTACTTTAGCCTTGGCCTAATTACTGTCAGCCAGACGATAGGGGTCATCACTGTCTGCATGTGTTGACATGTTCAAGCTATAATAAGTGGATGTCTACGCATTTAACTATGCACACTCATTTTCTATACACACACATACACACACACACACACACACACACACACACACACACACACACAAACACACTGTGCAGTTCCATATATGGTGTGGACGATGTTTGTTTATGCTAGGCTATTACCAGCCCATTGTAACAGATTTCGATTTTTCCTTTCCTGTACTACATACATTAGAACAACTGACTACATATTCTGATACTTGGTTACACAAAGACCATATATAACATAATAAAGCCATAAAAACGAAGGTATTACAAACATCATCTTTTCCTACCACACTCTCCACTCCTCTGTTCCATCTGTGCCCCCTATATGAAAGGGAATAGTTGAGCAGGCCTGACAAAGGGCGGCACAGAGGAGGCAGAGGTGCTGAGGGAAGCTGAGCACTGCTGGAAGGGATTCCTATCTGTCTGTGTGTGCTTGTGTGTGTGAGAGTACATTTGTGTGCATGTGTGTGTCAATTTGAATACTACATTTCCCTACCTATGATGCATGTGAATCCTGTATATAATAGCCAGAAAAGGAAGTGTTTGCATTGTGAAACAAAAAAACAAGGTCATTAGATCTAGTGTGGTAACTCTGTTCAGGTCTGATTAATGTCAATACAGCCTACATGTTGCTATTTAAATAATCCTTACTGACACTCACCCTGTGCTCAAGCCATTTAGCTTAAAATGTAATGTAAAATATCACATTATATCCATATCAAATAAGGCATTTGTCAGTTAACAGATGACGTGTTATTATTACAATTATTCTGATTAAAAAGGTATTTGAATAAGTATTATTATTAGAAGAAGAAAAGACAAAGTAATGGAAAAATGTTGAGCTGACATGTATGGGGGTGTCTTATTCTGTCCAACAGATCAGCACTGACTGGATCTGAGTCCTGCCCCTCACGCCTGTCCGACCGAGCCCGCCTGGCCCTCCGCATGCTGCCGTCCGAGCTGGGCCTGCCGTTGCCGTGGCAACAACAGCCGCATAGTGGCTGGCGTGGCTCCGTTAGGCAGCTCGGCCTCATTATGCTGCTGCTGGCTTTGATGTGGTTTGTGAGGCTCTACCTGCATTACTGCAGCCAGTGGCTCTACCTCCAGGCCATTGCAGTTCCTGTCAACAAGTGAGTTTGCTTCCTTTGATATCACCCTGTACGCACACACACACATGCATGGGCGGGGGGGAGCGAATGGATACACATCCACACACACAGAGGAGAACTACATAGACACTTTTTGGGCACATACATCGCTGCTGACAAATCTCCCTTTACATGAAGGCCAGATACATACATAGATTACTGAAGCACAGGGGCAACACAGCACAACAGACACACACATGCTAAGTACAGTTGTGGTAAAATGAGATGTGTGGGAGGGGGGTGGGGGTGTGTGGGGGGGTGAGGAGCAGAGGAATGATGATGTTCGATGTGTCTGAGTGTGTGTGTTGGCAAGCATGCATGCACACACGCACACACACACACACACACACACACTGGATACGCCCAAATCATCTGTTTGGAATCCCCCCATTAACATTTTAACAAGACTCTCTCAATATTAACAAACCATTGCTGGGGGAGTTTGTTGATTTCACCACACAGCTTCAAGTCCCAAAAGGCTACATTATTTGGAAGGAATTTATTGTTATTATTTGGTACACAGCATTGATAATAAACAGCAATAAGATACCACAGAACTGGTAAATCGCAACTCAATGGCATATGGAGCTGATTTAATTCATCACAATAAAACAAGCTGGCTGCAAACATGCATACAAGCAGGTTTTTATTACAATAGCATGGGGGTGCAAACATCATGCGCTAAATCATGGAAAGTGATAGAGGAAGGCACAGAGAGAGAAAAAAATGTGGCTGAATAAAAAAAAAAAAAGAGGATGGACTGAGGGGGTGGATGGGAGGTGAAAAAACAAAAATGTGAAAACAGAGGGGGTCAACGTCGGATGACAACTTCCACATGTCCGAATCTGCTGCTCTCCCTCCGAGCATTTCTCTCTCCATGCACTGGCCAGAGCTGGTGGTGCCCAGTGAGAGAGAGAGAGAGAGAGAGAGCGAGAGAGAGAGAGAGAGAGAGAGAGAGAGAGAGAGCGAGAGAGACCAAGTGACAGTCAGAGTGGCTAGTGTGATGACAGGCCTACCTCCCGCCTCGTTTTTATCTCACTCTCTTTTTTCTTCTGACTCTCTTTGCCTCCTCCTTCCCCATAATCCACCCTCTGACATCAGCAGACAGCAAAGTGTGCCCAGGAGCACCGGCGTTTCTGGTCCAAATGTTCCTTCAGCCACCTATGAGCTCTCTTTTCTTCCTTTCTTGGTTTTCTCGTTTGTTTTTTTATACACTGACTCAAGTAACATTAGTAATATAACAGTCTAAAATACTTTTGCACAAATCTTTACTTTTCTGAAAAGTAAATGTGCAAGTTTTCATTATTCACCACTGTCAAAATGAATATGAAAGTGTCTCTCTGAAATGTCATGGAGTAGAAGAATTAAGTAGCATAAAATAAAATGCTCATAAAGAACAAGTTTTACTAAAGCACAGTACTTGAGGAAATGTACATCATTTCTTTCCACTAACGATCAAAATCCACATTTCCTGACAATGGCACTTCATATTCTAAAAGCATACAAATGAAGTTCCCATACAATATCACATTTGAAGAGAAACCAAGTTGTATTTAATATGGAATGATGCTGCAACCATCAATTGCTGATATTTAGCAATGCTGCCAATGTCAAAATGTTACTGTTTATTGAAGTGGAACGTTTCATTGTATAATATCAGGTTTCACTATAAATGAAATATTCCCCTGTCATTCTTGGAATGAGATTTTACAGTGCAATTTATCTGGAAAATAAAGCCTAGAGTGTTAAAAAACAACATTAAAGTCCCCTGTCTGCACCGGTCACTGTGCGCTCTAAAGGGACTTTTGGAGGATTGAATCTGTGTGTTGGGAGATTTGCCTCAGATAAAACACCAATGGACCTCCACTGTCAGATTAATGGACAGAATCTGAGAGACGCTTGACTCTTGGAGCAAATCAGATGGAAATTAATGAGCAAAAAACTGGACCTCTCCTCTCCCACCACTGGCTCTACCTCCTCCTGACTGATGGGAAGATTAAGAATCTCATGAGGCTTGCTGTAAATGGGGAGTCTAACTTACAGTAGGGGGGAAAGAAAAGCTCTTTCAAACAGCAGCACAGGTGCTAACAATTTCACTTGTAGCGTCCGTCACTTTTATTTTGATACGCCTTTGATTCATTTTACACTTTTAAACTTAATTCAATGTATGTTACATACATCCATATAGATTGTTAAGCCAATAAAAGTTTTTAGTCTTTAAACACATTACATGTGACCAGTAAGGCAGCACACGCCAGCAAAACAACCAATTATAATGTTAATTGTCATCAACCTAATTAAATATGATTGAGTCAACCACAGACAATATAACATAGTGTGTGAATTGCTGGAACCAGTTGCCCTTGAGCTGCAAAGCATCACAAACACAAATATACTCCACGCATATTGACAAGTGCGCACACTTCACACTCACATGCACATCACCCGCCTCCGTTTCCTCTCCCGCCAGACTCCAATTCCACGCACACACGGTGGACCTCGTATACCAGAGTTCTTTGCTCCACACCCGGGAGGAGCTGGCTATGGTGGTGGTGGGTCCCCTGACCTTGAACGCAGTAACGTTCCTGCTGGTTCTGATCAGATGGGGCTGTCAACAGATATTTGGCTCACTCCCTTCCTTCACGTCAAAGTTTATCATGGCTCAGGGAGTGTGGACAGTCCTCGACCCCCTGGCAGTCTTTGCAGTGGACGCCGTCCTCGGGGTAAGTCACTTAAAAATAACTTGGACACTTGTGCACTTTAAATAGGAGTTCACTTTATCTTGGCAAAGTGACTTTAGATTACAAAAAAGGGGGAGGGGAGAGGGTGAGAAAGAAATGTGCAAGGTTAGATGGGTGTCTTTTTTGGCAGTGGGTTGGTTTTTGTCAGTGAGGAAGATCGAAATGATTTGGACTGTTCACAGCTGTGAATGACTTGAGGTGATGTCTAAATCAAATTCCAGTTAAATGGCATTGTCATGGTTATAGCTGGCCAAATAACTCTATGTTTTTTTGGACTAATTTCCAGGAAATTAACCTTTGTGATATTGCAATTTTAGAAAGTCAGCAATGTAAGATGCAGACTGAAAGGAACACCAGCTGACCAGTCTGTCCACGAACCATCATGTGATCTTCCTTTGATCAATCTCTGTCCTGGGACGGAGCCATCCCGTATTGCAAATGTCCAGTCTTATACATCTAACGGTTACAGATTTGCCTTTTTTTTCCCCAATCTGCCTTCCTCAGCGTCTCGCCTACAACCCAGACACACCGGTGGGTGATGCAGCCAAGCTTTACTGGCACTTTTATCGAGCTGACCAGTCAGGTGCAGCGGGAGTGATCATCACTCTCTTTCTCTACGCAGTCCTTCTCCTGCTCTCCATTACCATCCTCTCCATTTACCTGCTCAGGTGAGACATACAGCGAGATGGTGACTGATACAATTCCTGTCATTTGGCTAAATTAATATATTTCATGTTTGTTTTCACCATGCTGACTGATTACCATGGAGCCAGGCATCGGTCAGGTGCAATGTCAAAACTTGAGAAACAATTCTCAAGATGTTATTTTAAATCCCCATGCAAGCAATTTAATACTTGACTGATGAAAATAAGGACAGCTAAAGGGCCATATTACATGTTTTGTACAAGTCAGCAGCCAAGAATGTGCAGCAAATGGGCTGCAATGGCTACAATATAATCCTTGGGTGGTCGCACCCAATCAAAGTACGTCCAATAAAAGTGTTTGTTTTTGCCACTGACAGGTGACAGGCTTAGATTGTTATTCAACATTATGGAAAAGAACAGAGAAGATCCCTCTTGCTTAAACAGCCATTGCATTGTGCTATTAAAACCCACCAGACTCCATTGACAGAAATAGTAATTTTACCCTGCAGAATATGGGAGTTGCTCGTATACTGCTGCTTAAATCAGTTAGTTTTATGCACCATACCTGACAACAAAGTCACTTTTTATGTTGTATTAAGACACCGAGACACATCGCAGTGGTGAGTATGCCTCCATGTTTCCAAAAATACATTTCCGGGTCCTGTTTTATTCCATATTGCTCAGTCACCCCTGACTTTGAGGTCTGTGTCTGACCTTCCTGGTGGCTGAAAAGCATCACAACACCGTTCAAGCCGGGACTTATCATTTGGGTATTTCTGAATTGACAAAGCCGGTAGGGACAGTCTGCCAATGAAGAGAGAGACCCTTTCTGAAACTCTCTGGCCCTAAACACCCTACTATTCTCAAGCACCCGTTCAGAAATAACTCTAAACCTTCCACCCCCGCAGCCTGCTGCCTTGTTCCACCCGATCCACCAATTCTTTCCCTCCTCTGTCCACATAAAAAGCACAAAAAACAAGAGAACAGAAAATGAAAACAAATGTTGATCTAATCCAGTTTGATTTTATAGTCGCATGGAATTACTTATGCAGTTATGCATCAAACTCACACACCTACACACACACAAACACAGCCATCAGACACAAAAGCAGAAACACACACATCCACCACACAGTTGGCTTTTTTGAACGTACCATACTCTGCAATTGGTTGGAAAATTGAAGCGTTTCTAATTCAAAAGTTAGATGTGTTTTGATATAGCGTGAACATGTAACCTCCTTATGTTATCCGATTAGGCTGAGTGTTTTGCATGGTTGGTATCACTGCAGGTTTCATACATATTGAAATGGACTACATATAGCCGACATGGTGGTGAACACTCACACACACTCTATCTCAATGCACTGTGTTCCACTCATGTCTTGCAGATTGAGGTCAGCCATGCTGAAGCATTCACTTTCCAGGTTTGTGTTGTGTTTTAGCACCTCAGACTGTTTTAGCAAATTTTTCTACCAAGCCCTCACGTCCTCTGTAGAGCTGTTAGAGGCTTCCTGATTAAAGGGGATGAGCAGGAAAAACTAAACGTCAATATGAGTGTGACCCTCTGACAGCTTAGTTTGAGAGGGCTGGTCCCTAACTGTTGAGTCTTTGCCTTTTTTTTCTAATTTTTGAATATTACAGGAGATTGACACTGCATTACTATGGAAGGGTGGACTTTAACAGTCACTGCAGAACCCCTGATTCCAAATTTCCAACCTAAAAGATGACTATTGCACTTTTTAAATAATAGAAGGACATAAGTTTTTGCAGCATAGAAGTAAAAAATAGAAGAGCGGGTGATAAATTACTGAATAATGTAACTCAGTATTCATCCAAGGTGTGTTCTCCCACCCTCATATAAGACCAAATTCCATTAACGGCTCAAAATGTAAGAAAACCCTTATTGAATTAATCAGTTTGAGATTGGCGGCCGAGGAGAGGGTGCCATCTAATTTCAGTAAGCGGGACGCTTATCGGGCTCCAGCTAAATGGACAATATTAAAACAGCAGCCGGGAATAATGACTTCTGCCACTCAACCGCCACACGGGTTTGTATTGAATGTAGGCCACGAGGCTGAAGCAAGGCTGATAATTTTATGGGTTACAGTTTCCTATTGGCTGCAAGGAAGGGGCTCTGACACAGAGCGTGACCTATTTCTAAAAAAATGCCTCAGGCTATATGTATAGATAGAATGGACTGTTATCCTTTTTTAATTACATTTTAGGCAGCCTTTATTCACTGGCTGCAAAAATACACATCAGTGATGTGTTTTACACCTCTATCCTCTTTGAAACTTTATGAACACCAAAAAGAGTGATGTTACATTGATAGCGGTGTCGTTACAGCCAAGTGATTACAAGGTTTGAGATTAAAAAATTAATTAGTTTGCATTCCTGTAGACAGTTACTGTGTTTCTTTCTGTTTCTGTGTGAAAGGGTAGTCAGTACACAAGTCTGCATGTGTGTATACAGTATGTACATACAGAATACCATTTAAAGAGAGACTCAAAGGTAATGGGGCAGTGCGACTTCATAGCCACAGCCAAATCACTAATTGATCACCTCTTCTTAAAGTACCAATGCACTGACTGGCTGTTATATTTTATACAATTCATATGAATTGATGTGTGATTGGAAGGTAGGGCCCTCTTAAAATAGTAACAACTGATTTTAAATAAAAAAATGGGCAGTATTAAGTGGAATAGTATACATTTGATATATGTAGGTTTCCAACATAAAAATACCCTTTTTATCCATCATAGTCATGTCCTCACAAAGATTCTGTCTGACTGTATTCCATAAGTCAACACATGTCCTTAAGCTGACCCTTATACTGACGAGGAGCTGAAGAGAGCCTTATCATCCAGGTTATACCCCAGATGTAAGTAACACATACACTTACATTCAGGGCTCTTCCAGCACCAAGGAAATGAGCCTGTTTTGAAGCCAAAGATACAAAGATGGTGAATTCCTCCAAGAGAGGCAAAGCATAAATGAATGAGAAGCACAATTCAAGTGAAGGATGAAAATGAATGCATGCTATTCCTGTGTCTGAGGTCAAGATTCTACAAACACCCCTCTCCCAAGAGCGATGGGGAATGATGCTGAGTTCAAAGCTCCGTACCAGCTTCTTGTATAAATCCCAGTCTCCTTGATGTTGGTTTTATTTGAGAGTTGATTACCCTCTGACAGGCTAGAATCTCTATGGAAGGGCACAAGGTCTGCTGGTTTTGATGGTCAGCCAAGGCATTTGTTTACAGACATGGTGATTCTTTTTAAGGGTTGGCTGTGTGCACCCTTCTGTGGCAAAAGAAAAATAACACTTTGGTGATGTGCGCTCATCTGGAGGTATGAATCAATATGCCTTCTCTGCTGCGCCGAACGTTTTCTTGTGACTCAGGCCGGTCTCTCCAGACGCATATGCAACCAGCACGTCCATTGCATCTGTCATCTTTGAAGCTCAACATTAACGCTGCAGAATATCCCAGGATCTGACTCCCACACATTAACAGATGTACAACCACGCAGACACACAGCCAAACACAGACATCACTACAGTCAGCTTCTGTTAACAAAGTGCTTCCCACTCACAGGCCAATTTGTTTGATTCCTTTTTGCCTTTTCATTGTGTTTGAATTGATGTATTATACTTTTATAGAGCTTCACACTGCAAACATGCTTTGTGTAATCAATAGAAGTTTCATATGTTCTTCCAACAAGTTGGTATCATTGTAATTTGACCTGTTTCATAAAAGCCAGCCAATATGGCAGTAAAACAATGTTATATGGCATAGAGGTGGCCATAGGGTTGGTTATCAACAATTATCAAGGAAAAGATGTATGTTTTTCCCTTGCCTTGACAAATGACTTCACAGGACCTTTACAGGGTTTCCCCATCGCGTCCCCATCCCCTCCTCACTTCTCGCGCATCACACCTTCCAGATTCCACAACAATGGTCGCATGCTGGACGTCTTTCAGCGGCTAACAGCCAGGGAGGGGACGTACTTCCTGCCTCAAGACCTGGAGCTGTCCAATCAGGAAATGAGCTACATTGTCAAGAAGGCGGAGCAGTGGAGAGGCTTCAATGGGGAAAGGCGTAAGGTAAGCATCTCACCATGCTGCAAACTCTCCTGTCTCTCTAGATAATGCTTTTTTCCTCAAACCCACTGAGATTAATTGGGCTAATGGATGTTTTTGTAATGAGACAATGAGCCAAAAGGTAATTGATGACAATCTAGATTGGTCTGTGTATAGTAAGGTCTGTAACCTTGGGAGGCTCCTGCCAGGCTGAAGAAAAGACTTGCTGGGACAGGATGAGTGTGATACTGAAAGGAATGTTTAATGGCAGCCATGATGGTATCACAGTGTTCATCAATACCACATCCAATTTGGTCATTTAAACGAAGATATTACGTCCGAGAGAATGTATAGAATGGGCTCATTTTATATCATTACATTTTCTTTAGTTACATTTCAGAAAGCTGAGAATTCATCTCAGAGGTCTTTAGCTTCATTCTAATTAGTACAAGATAATTACCAAAACAGAAAGTCGGCTAGCAGGCTGCCTGATTAGTCTGTGGAAACCAATTTCCAAAGATATTTCATTAAAGAAAGACTGCTCAATCAACACACATACTGGGGTGCATATGCATATGCTATACAAGGCATTCTCTTAATGTGGACAACTTGGTGTCATGGGGAATGTAGGGCTCCAGTTTGCATTAATACATGTCTCCATGAAATGACTGTTGCTTGGCAGAGGCTGTCGCACGTTTGGCAGTCAGGCGTAGGTCAATGGTGATGACACAGGAAAGGGCAGTGCATTAGCGGCAAGCCTAAACCCGATGTAAAATCTTTGCATAGTGATTGAAAATGTGACTTGTTGAGATAAGGGAAATGGAACACAGCGATCAAACTGCAGCCCCATTTAATTTATTCTGTAGGATTTGTTAGTGGCACACATCGCTCTGCGTTCTCCGTGTTCATTAACTCCCTTGCTCTTTGCTTGCACAAGTTCATACGGCTGTAAAAGGGTAAAATGCAACGAGAAAGTACAGTAGACTTTGGCTTTCTGGTAAAATATGTATTGGCTGTTGAGAAATAACGCACAATTTTGTCTTACAGGGATGTAAAAACAGGCTTGACTAATCCAAAACATGTTTTGTGAGGGTCATGGTAGTTAATAGTCTTATGATTGGAAAAAATCTAATCATTTGAAAATCTACTTCCTCTGTAAATCCACGCATTAGTCTACATTTTGAAAGTCTACTCCCCACAGATTGAATGAATCTGCATCTTTACAAACACAATTAGAGGCAGACAAGCAGTGACTGACAGCGTTTCAACTGATAAATACATGATTACCATTAATAAATACAGGATTGTATCTCTTTGAATTTGTCACACTTCAACTGATTGCACTTCATTAACAGATTTCAATGCAAATTTGTTTTGAACAGTAGCACAAACCTTACTGAGCACTGTCTGCCATCATAGAAATCTTAATAATGCTAGAATAGGAGCCATCATTTTGACTGAACATAGAATCAGTAGCACTTCCTGTGCTTTTGATTGAGAATCTGAGCGCATTGAAAAAAGAGAAGATGCTGAATGTTGTTTATATTGTTGGTAAATGAAAAAGGCATGTTTATTTTAGTTGAGACTGTCTTACAATTTAATATTAAACTTGATAAGATTTGTGTTATACTTAATTTTACTACATACATTTAGTGTATCGTTTTCCCCAAGTCCTCTGTCATTGAATTGTTGCTCAAGCACTCACTGGCATGGTTATGTCCTTGTTGGGGAGAGAGAAGGGGACTGGAAATGGTGAAACAAAAATTTAGGATTGGTTGATGCTTCCCTGCATCATTGGAGCACTGAGAAGAGTCTAGGCCAGCTCATCTCTATGTGTAGCACGACACGTCTATTACGTAGCAGCAGCTGTCGTGCATTAGTTTGTAGGTTCATGTCGTCATCTTCCATTGAAAATGAATCGTATGACATGACTTTGTTGCTCCAAGTGTGAACACAGCATTAGCCTAAATGAACTGCAACCCGGGCTCCGAGAGGTGACAACACTGCTGCTAATAGGATGGTGATAGACCTGTTTATTGGGATAAAATTTAACCTCCCAATGTTTGTAGACTTTGAAAGAAATTACACGCCTAAAGTTTGTGATTAAGGAAATGCTTCATTTAGCTGCTGATGGGCTCTCGCTGCGGTGGCACTGCTAAATCATCCTTGTATTACTGCATATCTCCCTCCACAGCAACAATTACAGCATACTTCATATTGTCCTAATTTGGCGTTATTAAACTGATAAAATGCTAACACGTTAACACATTCCCCAGCATGATGAAAATTTAGGGTTATTGCATTTTATGATATTTACATTATTCAAGCTGGCCATTTTTCATCAAAATAAGATGGGCCTTGCCATTATTTCATAATTATTGTAACAATTTCTCCTGTGAAAAGGGTCACTTTCCTAACTCAGCAAAGACATATCCCTATTAGACTAATTTGCCTACATGCAAATTTTTGTCATTTTTCCCTCATTAACTATTTATCATAGACAGGAAAAAAATATATTCATGAAGGCGAGCAAAGGAGCAGCCCGACAGAGCTGAAACTAATATTTTGCAACTCTAATGATTTTTTGCATCCTTAATTAGATAGAATAAGGTTGATATGATTAGGTCAGGATGTAGTGTTTTTCATTAAAAATACATTTCAGAAACTGTATTCCAAATGTGCCCTTGCAATTAAATAATGAATCTGACGCATTCCTTATTACGGACCCAATTAATATCAGAGGCAAGGGCGTAATTTTAATAACAGTGGGCCACGAGGCCTTCATTAGCTGAGTGAAAGAAAGGAGGGATGAGGAGAAGGAAAACAAGGCACTCACAGGAACAGCGGCAGTCTGATATTGAGCCAATTTTAGAAAGTTATTGAACAGTTCACTCTTAAAAGGATAAAGTATGACATTTTCAGCAAATCAGAGCTAGGGCAAACAGGAACTACAAATACATCTTGTTTGTTTTAGCTCAATTTGATACCAGTTGTATATCAGGAGCCATACAGGGCAACTGAGATTCATTTAGTATTTAAGGCAAGTTATAACATGCAGCAATGATTTTAAAATGTATTCGGCAGCATCCTATAAAGGTGTATTAGATGCACTGGATCACAAGTAGCAATGTGTTGCTAGACTGTGCATCAGTCAGGAAACCTTTAATAGAAACAGGTTTGGAATCTGTCCAAACTGTGCTTGACCAGCCAACCCGCTTCATGCCTGAAATCTCAGGGTCTCTTGTACCTTAACTGCAATAAGTGGTCACATGACCTGTAGTATATAGTGTATAGTGGGAAAACAACATTAGTTTACACAAACATTAAACAGACTTTAATCTAAATTCAATGTTAAGATAATTTGGCAATATGATTACCATGTCATTGCTACTGCTTATACTTGGCAAGGACACAAAAAACGTAAAGTAAACAAAGTAAAACAAAATGAAAGATGATTGTAATCAATTAGGTTAAAACTCATATTCTGGATGTGCTGTGCTGTAACTAAGAACTCAGCAAAATCTCTCTGACGCTGTATCTCCCTCCAGCACTGAAACAATAAAAAAAGAATCCACATTCAATAACCAACCTGCAAATGGCCTATTATTATCAAACTTGTAATTTTCACAAGGCAGTCATAAAACATAATCTAATTTTTACTTTCTCACCAATTAACTTTATATTATAGATTTCTCCATGCCATATGATCATCTGAGTTGCTGCAAGGTTTAAATATTACTCTCAGGTTAAGATGTCAGCAGTGGGGCTTACTGGCTAAGCAAAGAGGTTGAATGAGTCAAGAGCCTATCTACCTGTGTGCTCTTTAATTTGTTCCCGGAAAGGAAGGAAAAAGAATGAGTTTCCATCAAAGATCATTAGTCTCAAGTGTTGTGGATAACAGCTGAGGGGGGGAAATAGCTCACCCACCAATTGGTGAATCATGGCATTTTTCATAATTGAAATTCTTTAAGACTTACCTCACACTTTTTATTCCCCACTGCTACCTACTTATGTAGTTGACGTCATACCTGCTAGTTTTCAGCCACAACACAAATTGTTTGGCTGTGGTTATCAAAATTAGTGTGATGTTCTTATATCCCCCTTGTGAAGTGTAGTCATTTGGCTCCTGTCCTAGAATACAATCAAAGTAAAGTATATGTCTTTGCATCCATGTTAATTAGTATGTTGGTGGCATTTCTTTCTACTAAAAAATGGATGTAGTAATTAGCACAACAGATCACTGCTGTGGTTCAAAGTCAAAAACATGTAGCGATTTCAAGTCAAACTGCCAATGAAACTCATGTGTTTGTGTCACTGTTTTTGAGATGATTTAGCATGGAGGTTAAAATAACATGTGGAATAAACCGATCAAAAGTTGACAGATGTTGATAGGACTTAAGTTGACACTGTAGATGAGTAAATTAGACGCAAAGCTGCACAAAATGAAACAAACAAAAACAAAAGTCTTTAGTTTCCTCGTTCTTGTAGTACTCCCATGCTCTGAGCTAGTGAGTGTGCTAGAATGCTCAACGTCATACTAGTGGTTCAGTAATGAGCCCCATTAATTATGTAAAGGCAGTGATGCAGATGGACCTAATTAATTGTCTCCCGTCACCCCCTTGATTACTGTACCTGGAAGGGAGGTGTTAATTTCTGTAATACTTAAGCAGGTACGCAAACTGTTTTGTCAGAGCCACCACAATGACAATGACAGAGGAGAGCACCAGCTTACCCGCTGCAAAGCTCTGCTCCTGTTAATTCACCAAAAGGAAAGTTACCCAGTGGTGGTGGTGACATTGTGATAATTGAAGGAGAGAGGGAGAGATTAAAAGAAGTGGGGAAGGAGGGAGGGAGGGGAGGGGAGGTTTGTCTGGTGGCCCTGGAGATGTTTTCGCAACCTGATTGCATCAACATTTGTGTACCTTCATGCCGTTTGTCTCTGTATGTCTAGGTAATGGGTTACCAGCGGGCGAGTTTGGGAACACCCAAGGTGCTTTGCAACAGCAGCGTGGTAGGTGGGGAGTAAACCTGTTGAGAGTCAAACAGCACAGATTGGAGTGGTAATGATAACCTGAGTCTGGGAGGCTGGCTGTTAATCATATAGATGTGTTCTCCATCTTAACCTACAGCAGCGACATGATGGTACCACCTGAGCAGAGAGATACCAGGACCATGCTTTCCCTACCAATTACTTGAGCAAAATGAAATTTGTAACTTTTATCTCATTGCAAAAGTTAATTCAGAAATATGATTCAGAAAATTCTAAATTGCCTAAAGAGCATAAACTTGCGAAAAACTGAATAGCATTGCAAACACACACCTCTTCTACTTTCTTTGCTAGAATTTAGTCTTTAATGTAAATGAGGAGTTTTGACATCATAAAATTTAGATGGACTACAGATGAAACTATACAAGACAACAATGCTTGCAGTGCTCATAATGCAACAACAGGGTTTATTCATCAGTCTTGCTGCGCAAATAGTACAGTAAAATGGGTATGAGGCCACCTGAGATGCAAGTCTAAACTCCGGGTTAAGTAAGAAGAAGCTTTGGAGAGGAAGGCTGACACAGGGAGCAGTAGACTGTGACAGAATACACAGGAACCACTGTCACACAACAAAAGAACCCTCAGCTCCTGAACAGGAACCCATAACAGCAACACAGGAACACCAGGAGAGGAAAGGAGGAGCTGAGTGCTTCAGTAGCACAGGAGGGGTCGTCTAGAGTCAGAGGGCAACTATTGGTGTAGGGTGTGTGTGTGTGCGTGCGTGTGTGTGTGTGTGTGTGTAAGCGTGGGTTCACTGGAGTCCTCCCATCCCCCCAATAACCTCTACCGAAGAGCAATGTGGTCAGTGTGCGTGCATATGTGTGTGTGTGTGTACATTAATGTGGTTAGCTGCATGTGTGTGAATTCAAGCATTTATACAGCATTTCTGTGTGTGTGTGTGTGTGTGTGTGTGTGTGTGTGTGTGTACCGTCATGCACATTTTGTAAGTGTGAGTACACGCACACAAACCTTTCTGTGCGCTTGCATGTCACATTAGAGTGGCTTCTTCAATTACAGCGGATGGGTTTTTTTTTAGTGGACAGCGCTGAGGGCCCCAACGGCCCCAGGCGATAGCAAGCAGGCAGGCAAGGACAGGAGCGACGTAGCAGCAAGCTTCCACAGTCAGAGCATTAGGGAGCTCAATATGAGATATGACTGCAAAGGCTACATGCCTGTGCTCCTGAAAAGGTCATGGACTTTGCTGGGCAGTAATGTGTGAAAGCGGTGCACAGTGGTTAAAAAAGTAGAATAAAAAAAACACAGATAAAAGATCAAACACAAGTACACTCTTGCCGCCTTCCCAATTCACACATATAAAATTTTATGAACACAAATACAAAATACTGAAAGTATTGAAAGTATCGCTAGAATTGAAATAGAATGGTATCTCAGAGGCGACACCAGCCAAGTGATATCTATACATAAAACTTTCCACACAGCAGTTATTTTAAGAACTATTTGCATGAGAACAGCAGCTCTTTCTGTGGCTCCTTGTGCACATTTACCATGAACCTACCTCCACCTTAAATGAGCTATGGGAGGTGAGCTGTTCTCCATTAGTCTGTCCCTTGCACCCTTTTCCCAGTCAGCATTGTTCTCTATGACACACGGGACTCTTCTTTGACCTTTGTTTAGCACCTGCTGGTCAGAGCAAGAGGCGGCACACAATAGTCCGGCCCATACAGAGCTTTCTCAGGAGACTCGGACATGTGAGGGCATGGACACAAAGAGCGCTGGAACTAATATCTCAGTGTGTCTGCAGACACAGGTAATTTCAGCTCTTAAACAAACAAGCGTTGGCATGGTAACTGTCTAAGTAGAAATAGGTGATCAGTATGATTGCACGTCAGTTTTCTATATGTTTACCATCACAGCCCACACAGCCCTCTAACCACACCTCTCTCAAACAGGGCAATTATTATCATGTATTATCTATGATTCTCCAGAAACTGCATTTTAACGATGTTAAACACATTAAATCGTATATATTTCTTACATCCAAAAACTTTGGATCAATGAATGCCTGGCCAGCTGATCATTCTAGTTCTATGAACCAAGAGAGAGACCTTAAGCCTCCTCCTGTTTTTGTTTAAATCCACAAGGTGATGCACTCACTTGTCTCACTAACATACCACTACAATGTCTCATCCCATTTTTAAACAGGCCCACAGTTCCAGCGGTACATAGAGAAAGGAGAGAGTGTTCCAGTATGAACTCGTTGGTGTGAACAGTTTAATTACAGGGAGTGTCAGCCCCATTGCTTAATGTGTCCCTCACAATTAATCCAGGGAGAGGATGTCATTATCTACCAAAGCCTGGGCCTGGGCAGGCTTTTCTGTCAGAGGAAAAAGAGGGAGGGAATGAGAGAGTGAAAAAGAGAGAAAGCGAGTCGAAAGAAGGAAGTGCCTTTAGTTTGCAGCCGGCAGAAAGGTCGATCTGTGTCACACTAAAGGATCAGGGTAAGATTCTCTGAGATTATTTGAAAAACTTGTGTTCTTCAAATGTTTCGGACACTCGCCTCTTGTGACTCCATCAATGAGGAAGAGATTTTTTCCTTTAATTTCTTCATAATATAAAGCTTTGCCTGTCAGCTGTCAAAACATGTCCAGCTGGAAGAAGTTACATTGACGCCAGTTTTTCACCACTTTGAGACATTTTTCCGTCCTTCCCTCTTTCTCCTCATCCTCTTCCTCCCCTCCGTCCTCTTCCATCAGGCCAAGTCCAATGGAGTCCTGGCCTGTTCCCTTGCCATCCCATAATGTGAAACAGAAGGCAACAAATTGGACTGTTATAGAGTGAGAAAAGCTTTTAGCAGAAGCTCTGCGCACACGGAACAAAAATGAACAGGACTCATCTTATGCCAGTTCCAGTGGTTTCACGACCAAACCACCTGGCTCAGATCTGCCATAGTTAAATGTAGTTTAACTAAAAGCTGAACTGGTTAATGCTACATGTGCAGACCAGTAGGATGTAATCATGGAAACAAGTTAATCACGTCTGAGTTGAATAAATATTAAAAAGGCACCACATATGCGACACACTTTGCTGTATGTAACGCCGACTCAAACACACATACAAAGATGCCTGCACAGCCTCTGATTCCACAGAGGTTTTACAGCTTGAACTTGACAAATCTGATTCTTTGTGACTGTCTGTCGTTAAGTCACTTCTTTTCCCCTTTCTCCCTTCGTTTCCTTTAAAGAGTTTGACCTTGGCCACTTCCTGCGGCCCGGAGGGGATGAGGAAGGTCTGGTGATTGTGACAGGTGTCGCGCCTTAACAGCCCCACATGACATCCCGGGGAGAGATAGACTTTTGAAGGGTTTTTTTTTTTTTCATAAGGGTTTCACTCATAACCTTAAAGAGACAGCACGTGTGTGCATCTGAGTGTGCGTGTGTGTGTGCGCACATGTACAGTATGTATTAGAGAGACAGAATACGTGTGTGCGTCTTACTACTGATTCCCAGCTCTCATTTTGGTTATTGGCTTGGATACTTATCACCTCCAGCCTCCAAGGCCTGATTAGGTTGAAGCTACTCCAAAGTCAAATTTTGGATATCAAAGGCAATACTCAACTTTGGCATCTGTCTGCAGCATCTTAATACGAAGCCTGGGCTCCTGAAATTTTGAGAACTGAGCACGTCTTAAAATATGTGTTCCATACACTTAAAGTGAATAAAAATATGTTTTCAAGGATTACCAGAAGGAAGCATGTCTACAGATTAGTTCAGTGTAGAGTATCATGGTGTGATTGGTGCAACCTTTAAAAATACTTGTATATCATAGTAGGACTTGTATGGTTTGTATGATACGTCTGTGGTTGCAGGGTTTTATTGAACTTTTTACAAATGAACATAACTTCCAATAGAGGCATATGCATGAGTGCACATGCTTTATTTACAGTTTATATTAATAAATTCCACATGCATTGTCAACACTTCTATAAGTATCTGCCTTCTATGTGTCTTGTCATTTTGAGGTTACATATTTGCAGATAGAGTCAATTAAATGTGTTTAATGTGATTTTAATCACCCTTGTGTGTGATGTGGTCCTTAAAGAAACATGATTAAAGTCATTAAGTCATTTGTGACCAGACAGCATTAGCAGCATTAACACGTGGAGCACATATATTTTCCTTTGTTGAATAAAGTTGCAGGTAAACTCCAGTGTACTCCAGAACAAACCTGGAGAAGTGATCTCCTTAGGGCCCAGGGTGAGTCAGACATGGTGTGGAAGTAAAAGACTATCTGAGTTGTTTACTGTAGGCTGGGAGTAGGCTTTATTTTCTGCAAAGGAGATTAGTGACAGTGAATTATGCATATCTTATTTTCTGGATTATCTCAGGCACTCAGAGATACTATCTCACTGGATAATCTCTTTTAAAGTTGTTCAGTTTATTCTCACTGTAAATATAGTCATTGTCGCTTGTTTATCTTTTCTCGAAGTCCAATTTGGTCTGTGCCACTTTTGTATGGAGAGTGTTTTTGCACTAAAACTATGATTATTCAAGTTGAAATATTTATAGACAGGGATCTTTGCTTTATAAGCACAGTAATGAGAGGAGGGTGGATGAAAGCTACTGTAGCGTACTAACCATTTTGTCACTCTGTGTGTGTACGTGTGTGTGCATATGTGTGTGTCCCTGCATGCAAATATGAATGGGTGGCTTGTCTTGTCCAGTGGTGCATTTAACCAGACACAGACCTTTGCTTCAGCCAAATCAGGCCCAACGCAGACAGTGTGCATCCATGCCATTTTCAAGCTGCTCCAATTATATCTGCCGACCGTCCACATATTGGCCAAATTTACAATAATAGCATATCTATTTCCATCCTAATGGCTGACATTGCTTGGCTTATCCATGCATGTATGTCGGTGGTCTTTTATGCTTTATGGTTTAGTCTGTTCCCAGCCATGTGCAATGTACTGTAGCCTGTCTTGGCCTTGTATGTGTATGCGTTGCATGAAGCCAGTGTGTGCTCATGTATCTGTGTGTATGTGTGCATGCATTAAGATCTCCTTGAATGAGCTTTTGCATTTCTGCAGCGTGACCTCTGACGTATAAAAGCTTGTGCGTCTGTGTTACAGTATATGTGCCTATTATTTCAAATTTGTGTGTCAGTCTGCGAACCCAGCACATATATGTTGGTGTGTGTGTGTCCATGAGCTTGTGCTAGCACATGTGTTTGTGTGCCTACATAGAGTCTGTGTCTAAAACAGGCCTTGAGCTCGGGCCAGCTCTGAGAAACATGGAGGTGGTGGTGGTGGAGTGGAGGGATTGACCCTCTATAGCTTAGAGAGCCTCTGCACAGTACACACTAACCCCCCCCCTCCACCACCTCCTCCCCATCTCCCCACCACCCTCCCCTCCCTGTCTCCCTCTTTTCCTCCCCCCACTCCCTGCTGCCTAGCCCCAAGCGCCCGCAGGCACTGGAGATGCACGCATGCGTTGCCTCACTGTGTGAGGCTTTGTCTGTTTGTGAACACGGATGTCTGTGTGTGTGTGTGTGTTAGCATGTAGATGAGTGTTACTGTGTGTGCATGTGCGTGTGTATGTGTATGTGTGATGCGGATCTGTGGACAAAAGAAGCAACCATGTCTACCTCTTCCCTCACTTGGCAATAATCACTGATGCTCCTTTCAGCTCTATCTGTGCTAGTGGACCCAGTGCATTTTCATGTTATGTTCTTTTGTTTTCAAAGGTGGAAGAAAATCTCCTCAAAAATCAATCTATATATCAATGACAGTAGTCTGGTCTAAGATACAATAGCTATCATACAGCTGATTGATTCAATTGATTGATAATCAACTTAATCAATGATTGATTAAGTTGTTCTGGGCAAATAAGCCTTTTCTATTTGGCATACAGTTCAGAATGCCTACAAACAGCATTATTATCACTGTATGTTTAGCTTAACAGTGGTGCGGTTTTCATGTAGAACTTCTATGACAGCATCCCTAAGCAGCCTCCATCACCCTTGATACAAAAGACTCATCCTTTTCCTCTAAGTGTTTAGTCACTCATAATGAAAGGCAGCATGGACACCATGAGGCCTCATCCATTATCATGGCTGACTGGCTCTTACAGGTTTGTGTGAGGCTAATGGGGTAAGATGGTCAGGGGTCAGTTTGATTACAGACATTTAAGAATTTGAGAATGATCACTGGTAATGAAAAAGACAATATCTTTAACCAAACTCAAAGACGTACAGCTTATTTTATATATCTTCACTGTGCAGAACAGGTTTCTTAGCTTTTCTGAGTGTTCAAACATATTTGATAATGCTGCTTGATAAAGGGTGCTGGAGCATATTAAATTGGCATACATATGGAACAATGGCTTTTGTAGCACCAGACAGTGACCAGACTTCAGGACACTCATAGCTCTCTACTTGATAAACCTGTGTATCCCTGCGTGCTACCAAGCTGGCCTTTTTTAATCTGCTGCAGAACCGCTCACATACGTAGTTCCAAATGCTTGGTGGACTATGCCAACGCATCCGTGACTCAGATTTGTTTCATCTTTGACACAACATCAAAATTTAATTACAGAAAGTTGGCTAATAGCCAGGTGACTTGGCACCTTATAAAACATTTCAAAGGATCTGTGTGCTGAAAATGTTCTTTTTACATAGGAGGCTCTACTTAAGATCCAGACTTATTATAACATGCTGGTACCAGTCCATAAAGCCAAACCCATACACAGTTTTTCCCCAGTTCATTTCCAAACCAAGCACCAACTCGAGCACCATCCACATTTCTATGCCCAGAATTATTTCACTGCCTTACTCTAAATCTGGCCCCTTCAGGTATTTTGCACTCTTCCCCACCCTAACCCCTCTCAGTGTTACATCTATAAATCTGTCATCAACCACAGCGCAAGCTCCACATCCAGCTTCATTCTAAATCCTTTCCAAGTGCCAGAACCAGCCACAGCCCCATTCCAAGTAGCAGGTCCAGAACCATCACCATCCTCAGTTTTCTCCCAAATCTAAACCTATATCGCCCACGCCACAGAGCTCCAATCTTTTCCCAAGTATCAGTCCCAACCATAGTCCCAGCCACAGCCGGGGCTTCCATGTGCGACTGACACATAAATAACCAAGCCTGTCCGCCACCCAGGCAAATTCAAATGCACCTGTCAAAGTGATGAAGCACCCGCCCGCAGGGAAGCATTGTTTACATTTTCACTCCACTCTTCGCAAAAGTGAGATTCTAATTATTTTCCCACTGTAAATTAAAGCCAAGTGGGACAGAACTACAAACCAAAATCATCATGGCAGTGCCAGCAGAAAACCCCAGCGGTCCGTCCGATGTATGAACAGGGTGAAGGGTGGGAGACGGCTGAAGAAAGTGTGTGGGTGGTAGACAGAGGGAAGGTCAGCGGCTTTTGTCTTTAAGAGGGGAGGATAGCGAGAGAGACAGAGAGGGGAGAAAATGGAGGTGAAGCATTCACACAGGCTGCGAAGAAAGTCTACCTCTGTTGTGCTCATTACAGACAGGGTCTAGAGAACTTCAACCGACTGGAATACATTATGCCCTCACATTTCATACATAATAATGTGCCAAAAATGTGCTGCATTATTTTTCATACCAATGGACACTTAGAGAGAAAAAAGACAGAGAGAGTGGGGTAAAGAGACAGAGAGGGAGAGAAAGGAACGATTTAATTAGTCCATGGGAACATGCAAATGGGAGGTAAAATTAGAAAGAGAAAGGGAGACCTGGGGAAGAGAGAGTGCACAAATGGTAATGATGGCTATCTAGTTTGGATCAATCATTAAGGGATCAGGGGGACTGACAGGCCTGTTCGTGCCCACGCCTTAGGCTCCTGTTCTGGACAGTCGCCAGCCCGGCTCAGCCTGCCTGCCCATGGAGACTTCTCCTTCTCTTCTTCCTTCAGCTCAGTGAAGCACACACGCACACACACGTACATATGTACTCATATATCGTACACAAATTCAAAAAATGTCTGTAACGCATGTATTCTCAAACTTTTTGGAATAAAAGCATCATATTTAATACATAGTTAATGTGGATAATTCACTGTGGGACCTTGTTTCTTTGTGTTTATTTATCAGCGATGCATATCATGCACTAGTTGACTAAGGGTGACTTCTAATTTTCTCTCTAGGTCTGTGATTGGTTCCCATTTTGACGTTGTGTTTTGATTATTAGTTGAAAATAGCAAAGCTTTCTGCGAGGTCACTGGGTCAAATTTAGGAACTGTTTTCATTGTCTGCGGGGACATTCCAGGCGGGGTCACAGTAGAAATGTCCTTTTTTTTTTATTAATAACGGCCAACTCTAGACATTGTGTTTATATCCAGCATGTCACAAAATGGAGGAAAATGTCAGACATTGATATTTGTGACAGTCAAGGACATGTAAGATAAATATATAAAATACACTGTACCTACCGAGACGTAGCTATTACCAGACCAGCCTGTCACACAGTGGAAAATTACTATTTAATTCCCAGAAACTGTCTGCCCTCTTTTTATCTGTTAGTTGCTAGTTTAAACCCTAATTTAGGTTTGAATATGGGTCACTTTTTAAATATAACACAAAAGAATATGCCTTTTAGAATGTAGTGCATTTATTCTTTTATCTCTGACGCAGTGATGCCTATTTCTTGGCCTCAAACTAACAAAACAGCAAAGGAATTCCAAATCCATCTCTTTACAGACTTTATATTTGCACACAGTTGAATAAAAATGATTGACAGGTCAGTCAAATTTTATTACAAGTCACAGTGGATTTTTAAAAAGAAAAGCTTTCCACAGGCGCCTGTATTTAAGTAGTGATTGCTTTTATTCTGCATTCATATATGGTATGGTATGATTCGGTAGGTGTGAAATCGCATCTTCTCCCAGAAAGACAGACAGACTATATTTGTGAACCATGGAGCCATGTCTGCAGCTCTGCCATCCTCACTTCCTGTGCCCCTGTCCCTCCCTCCCATTCTCTGTGTGCATTTGCGGTAATGTCTACAAATCCTGAAATTTATGTCCCTGCTGGAAAACATGGTTTGCCGTTTATAGTCCTCCGCTAAAAGAAATAAGGCCCGTCTCTCCTGATGCAAGTCATGGGACTGATGCAGACTCTATCAGATTTCTAAATACAGACCCCAACAATAAATCCCGGCTTGATTGGGTTTGAATTGGGTTAGCTCACTTGAATGCTATCTGCTTAACCCACAGCTGGCCTGTCTGCTCCATGCAGGCATTGAACCTAAATCAGTCACTTAGTGCTATCAAATGGAACAATGGTGGAGTGGAGAGAGCACTCAAGCTAGGGCTAGAAGCCAGGCTAGCACCATAACACAACACAACAGACCAGAACAGAGTAGTGTAGAGCAGACAGGCCTTCTAATGCTCTTTCCTTTTTGTGTCTCAGCAATGATGCATCCTGAGAGCCATGGTGCATTGCATGAAATGGCATCACCCAAACCGAACGCACAAACACCTTTTCAAGCTTTTGTCTAGTCTTGTCAACTGGATTTCACGTGCTAATTAGCGTAGGATGGTGGCATGGCTAACATCAAAAAAATCTATTTTCATGCAAGCCAAAATACATACACATGCACACCACACAGGGGAATTTAAGCAGGTGTGTTTAACCAAAGTGACTTAGAGTACAGAGGCTGAATCCATGGTGTTTCTATCACCAGTGTACAGCTTGGTTTATGAAATCCTGGAGTGGGGCCTTAACCGGGTCATAGGCACACTTCTTGTGACCAGTGCAGCGGGAGAGGATGTTTTCTTCCTCAGTATTTCCCACATTCGTGACTTGAAGTGTTTTTGATTTCTTACTGTGTTGTGAACAAGCCAAGAACCACAATATAGGAAGAGATCTAGGATTTTCTGCACACTCCCACTTGTGTTTCCCCAAGAAGAAAAAAAGCAGCAAATCAACATACACACACTATCCAAACAGACTGATTGCTGCCTAGCAGAGGTGCTGATTACTTAAGGAATTCAGGTAATCAGTTTCCCCCAGTGTGGGCCGAGGCCAAGCTAGAGGCAAGGCGCAGTTGAGGCGATTTCACTAATGAGCGTCTTAATTAGCGTTGAAGAGATGCATCCCCGCGTCCCCACATTCCCCTTACACAAATGCAGACACACACACACACACACCTTCTTTAAATTTTCTTGGCTAGTCTTCTTTCTCTCTGCACTCGTGACTCCTCGACATTTTGACAATGAGATCCTTTCAACTCATGGGGCTGTCTGGTTTGCAGTTTACGCAATGTCTCTAATTACAAGTGGGGTAATGGCTCCCACTGTTTTCCCGGTGAAGTGCCTAGAGTTGTGTTTAGCTAACCGTTTATAAGTGTGGGGTGACATCGATACACCACCAAATTAAACCTCTCCTTCAGCTTGACCCTGCCACTCATGGCCTGCTGAATGAGTTTGCCTTTTTCCTTTTTCTGTATTTTTAGACGAATCATAATTACGCAGCCAATTAGGGGGTCACCTTGAGTTTTACAAACTACTTGAAAAACTTCCTCCTCTTTATGACTCTAACTCTGTGTGTGTGTGTGTGTGTGTGTGTGTGTGTGTGTGTGTGTGTGTGTGTGTGTGTGTGCATGAGATTTGCACTGGTCTGGTCATATTTTCATTATATTTACAGTGTGTGCATATGAATTTACCAGTTTTTTCTTAGTTGATATGTTGTATAAGATCTACCGCAATGCGTGTGATCAGCACACACTCAAGCCTTCACCAGCAGACACTATCAGGAAGGGAGAGAGCTTCCATGATCTTCACACATGGATGACTTCGAGTTACATGACCTATATAACATGTTACACGCTCTGCTTGCTCCACGTGTCTCACCCTGATACAGAGGGGCAGAGCATTACAGGTGTGTAAGCCCCCAATGCTCTCACACACACACACACACACACACACACACACACACACAATGAGTCGTAAACAAGCTGAGCACCAGGATTAGACATATGTACGCATGATCACAAACACAACCTGCCTCTTTACCTGCCACAGATCAGGCCCCACAGGACTCATGCACTACTAGGAATTAGCGTGCCGATGTCTACGCCAGTGGTGCTTATCTGGTGGCTGCAGTTGTGTGCAATTAAAATGAACATCTAAGCAGTTTACAAGGTAAGGTTCAGAATGATGTTAATATGTTGCGCCTGGGCTTTTCACATTAGGTTGTCTTAAAAAAATAAAGTTCCTGAAGAGCATTTTCACATTGGATGCAAGTTTTGATAGAAACCTCAGACACAGATTGTGAAAGTAAGTGTCAAGTAAGGGATCAAGGGACCTTGTGCTTACTCTATTAATTTCATTTTTAAAAAATACTTTCTGTGTTTGACTTCATTTTTGGTAGCCTACCTTTAAGCCCTGGAGCTTTTCACAATCTTTTCAATACACCAACTAGGAGGAATTTACAGTCCCTGCTCATACAATATCAACATCTCTCTTCATGTTTGTGCTTGATTAGGTGGCAGTCTATGACTACATCTGGACGGTGGAAGAACCCTTGGCAGGCTCTGCTGGCCCTAGTGAACCCCCACGTGAGGGTGCACCCCCACCAGAGGGAGAGACCAGCACCCATGTGGCAGTCTCCACCATATACCTGAATGGGCTGAAACAAAGATACAGGCACTTCCTCCGACAACCGGATGGGGCTATCATTGAGGTGGGATATCACCACATTGTACACAATGTGTCCACAAACACATGTTCACAATGAACTTGAATTTGCAATAAATACAAGGTCACATTTCCTGTTTTACTGCTTTCACTTGACAATATTCAGGTTCGCCTTTGTCGTATGTTATTGGCAATGAGATTGAATGCAACTGTTCCTGCAGAATGAAAGATTACTTTAAGAGTCCGTTAACTGCATTAATTATCTGACCATGAATACAGAGAGAGCACATACCTACATACCAACAAAATGAGGAGAGGAGGACAAAGGGAGGGGCAGGAAAAGGGTGGAGAGATGGGTTGGAGGTTCACAAAACACTCCCTATTCTCCTTTCTCCCCTCGGTCTCTGAGGAGAGTAATAAGGGGAGAAGACAGAAACAGATGCAGTAACTAAAGCATTATTGTACTTGCAGAAAAATAAAAAGACAACAGTACAGCTCTGTGGTCTGAAAGGGTGAATAACTGTGACAGGTTTTATTTTTTTCCTCGGGTAAAACCAGATTCAAATTATTTCTTCCTTTCAAACAGGAAATGATAGGATTTGCCCCGAGAAACAAATCAAGACTCAGTTCAGCAAGTGAACTGAAATTTACTGAAACTTAGTCAACGAAACTCACCTTTTTCTTTAAGAATCCCAAGAACTCATCCTGTGATATGACCTGTGATTAAATGTTATCTCATGCTATGCTACCTAACTTTTTCGTACATTGTAATTATTGCAACTTATATTTAGCTCCTCGTCCTCAAAGTCCCTGCAAGACAGGCAGGTCAGAACCAGACTGATTCACAGATTGCTGCCTAATTAAAAGTAGTGCTTCGTGACAACTGCTGCAGTAGCGAGAAGTCATTCCCTTCCTCAATCATTCTGTCAGTCGCCCAGGAGCGACCTGGATCATCCCAACAAAATTAATATTTTGAAGTTTGAATGTCAGAGGAGTGAAGAAGAAGGGGGGTTATATGTGCTAACAATTAGCTCTGAGGGTCTTTTGCGTTCTAATGGTTCTCCGTCATAATTTGAGTGATGGTGAGCTTATGTGAGTAAACACACAGCATGGTATATTTATTACTGGTGTCGCACTGTCTGTGTGTGTGTGTGTGTGTGTGTGTGTGTGTGTGTGTGTGTGTGTGTGTGTGTAGCCTCTAGACCTGTGCATAGCAGATGAGACATCTGGGGGGGATTGTTCATAGCCAAACAGCACACACTCACTAACACAGACAAACACACACACAGATCTTCACTTACTGTGAAAAAAATATATTTTCATGGTATACAAAAAAACCTACAACACTCACCATTTGCATAAACACACAAATGCAGATGCCAACACAATTTTACACCCATAACCCCGAAAAATCATAGCTTACTGAGAGAAACAGAATGAATTCCTGGCATCTAACTATGCAGAATCATTTCCACTGTGCTGACTCTCCATTCTTTAAACTGTGAAGGGAGTTTGATAGAGGCCACCTTAAGTGAAAGATAGGTGTTACTGTCCTTGGGAACACACACACACACATACAGAAACACTATCTTTCTGTTGCTCTCTTTTTTCACACACACTTAGTCCCTTGGGTGTTGCTGTCTGTTCCTTTGCAACTTAACAGGCAGGGACCTCCAGTAGCAAGAGATGCCGATGGCATCCTCTTTCACCCACTGGTAGTGGGGAGCGATAACACCGATGCTCAGCATCGCCGAGAGAGCACTATGCCATTCCACTTCGCCTCGCAGCATGGACCCCCACTTTACATATTCAAAACTAATCCTCCCCTGAATATATAGACTGGTTTTATGTATAGAACAAGATCCAGGAATCACCAAAGGGCATCCCCAGCACTCTGAAGAACACTTGAGCTGATTTTATTAGTGCTTTATATAATTCTGGCAGCCATACACACACTGCGACAGGGTGCTGTGTACAAACTGGCCGTCAGATGTAAGGTGACAGCTCCTCAGAAAGAAATAACAGCAGTGTAGGCACTTGTACAAAAATTAAATAGATGAGAAATATAGAAAGGTTCCACTGTCAGATGCAGTGACCACAATAATACAGGAGTCCCCCTCTGTTCTTAGATTTATGACATTTTCAAGCAATTTTATGGGTTTTCCTGTATAGGCTTATTACTTTATTCACTTTTCCAAATAATAGCATGTTTTATGGTGATGTGGTTACACCACTATGTTACTAGATAAAGTATTATGTAGCATGGATCCTGCCTGAGCAATAAAAACTGAGGTAATGTGTTTACTTCATTTCTTTTGTTTTAGCATTTCAATTTAGGACGGAGGAAATGTTCTTTTTTCATTATAATCAATAATATTACTATTAATAGTAGCATCTACAATATATTCGTAGTTTTTCATATCCTTTTTCGATGTCAGTTTAGATGACACTTTAAATAAGAGGACAACAGTGACAAAAACAAAACCTAATTTCACTGTGTAATGACGTGACTCTGTCCCACTTAGTTAAAAGACTAATCCCGCTACTTAAGAAGTCTGCTTCCATTTACTGAGGAAATATTGACGGATGGCTCATTTCCTTTAAAGAGCTCTGTTTTCGCAGGCAGTGTCCCGGACACCAATGCCCCGGAGGACCTGCTCCTCCCTTAGACTAACATGACCACAGCTCCAGGGGCCAGCAGCTTTGCATAATATCCACAAATTTACACCCGAAATTTGTCTAAACGAACACCTTAAAAAGCACGTCCTGGAAGAAGTGCCCTGAGCTATAGACACTGTTAGACACTGTTTGGAGGAAACAGAACACGGTATATAACAAAGTAGGTGTGTCATGTTTGATTTGCTGGAGAGTGAGAGACTAAGCAAGAGTCATGAGAAACTAAATATTTCTATTGTTGATTCAGACATTATTGAACCAGCAATGTTGACTGAAAGTTTCTTTTTTCTTTACATGTTGCATCGTTACCAAGAAGTAGGGACGGAGTGAAAGAATAAACTCGGAGTTCTGGGTGTGTAGTAAAAAGAAACATATAATGATAATGAAGACTTTATTGACTCACATATTGAATTCTGTTTAAAGAAAGTTAATATTAATGATCCATCATATGCTCTCGTTCAGCGTGTTGCCCTAGGCAGGTGTCTGTAATATTGACCATGTTGAAGGAATCTTCTCGCTGAATCACAACAATAGAAAAAGTTAAAGCTACGTTCCCATCAGTGTGCTCCAATAAAAGCCAATAAAGGTAAAGTGAGGTGTAGCTTTTCAAACACTCATTACCTATAAACAGATGTTCCCCAGCTGCCAACTCACAAAATGCACTGCTGACAACAACTGTTACGGCCGAAATTATGCAGGGAAATGCATCTATATAACCTAGGACCTTCAGAGAAGGCCTCATAACCACTCTGTCTGAAGAAACAAGATGGCTGATGAAGAAATTAATGCAGGCAAAGTCATTATCTTCCCTCCTAAAACCACAGTGGGTTTATGTCCCCCTGTGTCGTTTTTTCTCCGGGGCTAGCATTTAAGTGTCGATGGACTTATAAAAAGATAGGACAAGCCAACTGTGCTCCTTTTGTCTCCTTTCCTCCATATGGGAGGCAGCAGCATATGCAAGAACTGGCTCAGCTTCTGTAAAACTTCCATTAAAGATGCACAACTAAGGCTCTGCCAGCTTGAATATTACCTCTCTGCGCAAATTATTTATGGCTCGGAAAAAACGCTGATGATGAGCATCTCCAGCGACTTGAATAAATAAAAACACTTTTCTCTGCAATTTCAGCTGTGCTTTTTTTCCCTCCTTTCTTTTTGGTGGGTCATAGAAACAAAATGTATGCAGTTTATTCACACAGTAAGGTTTTAACTGTATTACATCTAATTATCTCGTGACTGTGGTGTATCACGTGTGGGTCATTTAATTAGGATGGGATGTGCCCATATAGTTATAAGATTTCTATAGTGAAAATGGTGACAAAGCTGATATGATGAGGAGGAACAACAATGACACCGATGGTGAGGATTGGAGAGTATAAGACATGGAGAGCAGAGCAATGCTGAGCTGTAAAGAGCACAGAGGATTTCACTTTCATCGGGGACACCTCATCGTCATGATATGCCATCAAATCTCTCATTAATAAGGACCCTTTGTCCTGGCTTTCCATGACTCAGCCCGCCGTCCGTCTGCAGAAGATGACGAGCCTTCGCCCGGACCAATATTGACCTAATTTAGCATGCAGAGAATATGAAGAAGTTAACCTTTCGAAAAAAACACCTTGCAGCAACATTAATTGACAAACCGCATCAATTCTCCCTCCTACCCCTCTTTTGTAATTACTCTGCCGCACGTTTGATTGCCGCTGCAGAGCTGAGGACCCACGCTTCATTTGCCGTGAGGTCATCGGCAGCCCTCAGAAATATGAATATGATTTATACAGGAAGTGAGTGTGCTCTGTATGCTGTGTCTGTGTGTGCTGCCTTGTCTGTGTGTGGTGTGTGTGGTATGAGAGACACAGAGAAGGAGAGAGAGAGAGAGAGAGAGAGAGAGAGAGAGAGAGAGAGAGAGGGGAATGTCCTTGGCTTCGTACTGTATGTTGCATGAGGAGATTAATGCCTCCCTGGCAGCCATATCTGCTTAGCGGGAGGACTTCTCCAAAGTACACCGCATGTAATTATCTGGCAAGTTTATACTAGTTTTAGATAAAGAAGCACTCTGTGGCACATTTTTGCTCAATTGCTGCTCTATCTGTGTAATTTGCAACTTTAGAAGTGCCATCCTACCTTTTTGACATGACTACTTGATGCTTCTGTTATGAAATATAGACCTGAAGATGTGTGGAAAGAATGCAGAAGTGATTTTGACTTAACCCATCACTGTGCCAGTTGTTTTTTTTTATGTATGTGTATTTTTATCTGTCACTGAATGTAGTTTCTTCATATTTTTTTATGGCGAAAAAATATATATATATTTAGTATTTGGACAAACTTACAATTTATCATTTTACCATGGCTCATACCAGTGAGATTTAAGTTGTATTTCATATCACTGTACATAAGTAGGCCAACCCAGAGTTGTGAGAGCTATTTCCCCTCTGGGACGAGAGGTAGTGTGTCATATAAAGTCTCCATTTCTGCTTCTCCTCCAAGTTCACTCTAAGCACCAGGACAGAGGTAGAGACTATGCATGACAACACTACTCACAGGCCTCGAGGAAAATAGCTGTTCTCCTGCCAATCTCAGTCACTGTCATCCAAGTTCAACCTGTACTTTGAGATGCTTGATACATATGGCCCTGGGGTCTCCTGAAACAGGCAGGTTTAACATTGTTGCACTGTTCATTTGTTGTTAAGTTTTCCGTTCATGTTGCTTTGCAGACAAATGAGAGTTTTTTTTTTTTCCTTCTGAAGGTGATTGGTGACATGGAAGGGGTGGACAACGCCACCAGGATGGTGCCCTACCAGGGTCGGGGCTCTGCCAATCAGAGAGAGGACCATGAGCGCGCGAGTGCCCCACACCAGCTACGCAAACGGAAGAAACTATTTGGCCGTGAGTGATGCTTCCTCAATGAACATCACCATTATTATTTTATCATCACACATTATTCATCGAGTGTTTCGTTCCCTCAGGTTCCCATCGTGTTGAGCCAGTAGGGGGAAGCGCGTGTGGCTCCAGTTTTGCACTGCAAGACCTCAATCAATGATATGAAAGCAGGGGAAGACATAGTTGGACCCTAAACTACTGTAAGTCATCTCATCGACCATCAGCTTGACTTAACGTCTCTGCAATACGCTGTGCAGTAGTTGTTGAATTTTTTTGAATAACTCAAATATTAAAAACAGAAGAGCTTTTTCTCAATAGTAAAAAATGCATGTGTGCACTGGTTATCTGTTCCTGATCCTACTTTACCTTTAATAGCAGAAGAAAACGCTTAATACATAAGAAAATAAATGACGAGTGGCTGACTCACTGGAAAAATGGGAACCAAAAACAATATCGTAATCACATTGCTCTTGCATCCTGCTGCAATTAAACATAAATAGTATGTGTGAACTGATAAACTTTTTGCTACCTAATAAACAATGTTCAGCAACACTTCTAATGAATGCAGGTCATTAGGTGTTCAGCGCTGCCTCAACACAATGAAAAATGAAGATTCTAAAAGTCACTAATCAGAACACGAGTGATAAAATATCAATATTGGCCTCACATTAAGCAGGATAATATTCAGGCCAGCTTGATTTGTATTGAATATGTGTCTGCTAGCCGGTGCTCAGTGTAATGAAGTGGCTCACAAATCAGGCCATAATGGCTGCCTACTTACACATATTGCTTAATTAAAGGTTGTGAGCTTATTAGCATGTGTCTCTGGCACGGGGTGCAGGGAGACAGGAATCACGACTGATGTCGTTGAGGGCCAGGCTTTAAAGGTTTTATAGATAGCTAACCTATCATACTAAAGCCATAGCCCCCCCCTAAAATCGGATCTTAATAACCTGTCATTTTCATTGATGATGATTCTCCTTTATGGGCAGCCATTACAGATCAAGTTCTGGTTCTTGTTGGATGGCAATGGCGGCCATTTGTGCTCATCATTAACGTGAACACATCTTACTTTGGCCTTGAAGTTGCTCCTCACCTCCATGTTTAAACCATCACAGTTGTGACCCAGGGGCATGGTGCACAGTGCATATGGACATGCAGGAGCACACACACACACACACACACACACAACACATTCTGTCTCACGCATGCATACACACACACACACACCACTGTTTCTGATCGTCAGAGCCACAGGCCTTCCCAGCCTAAAAGTCCCCATAAAGGGAAGAGAACATTTAAAAGAAATTAGATGACATTTTTAGATTCATCAGCCCATCTGTGGTGTAAAATGATTAAAGTACAAAAGTGGCATAATTCTACATGGGATTCATCAATTGTTTATCTTTATGCTCTTTGTGCTCAACAGATAATGATGTTTTGTTTATGTTGCTGCATTTTCAGCTTTGGCAGGAAGTGATCGTGTCCTTCTGCCTGCCTTTGACACTAGCCAGATCCTATAGAGCTAATGCGCTCCAATTAGAGATCACTCCATTAACAGTGACAGTGCTACACCCCCCAATTCAATCAGCCCACTAATGAACATTAAGCAGAGACGCTGCCTCTCAGAGATGACAGGAAGCTCTTCTCTCTCTCTATTTCTCCTACCTCGCTACCTTCCTCTCTGTCTTTATTTTTTTCTCTCGTTTCATCCAACTCTCCTGTTCTTTTACTTTCTCTCTATGTACTGTATTTTTAATAGTACAGTATACGCATAACATGATGCTGGCCTGAGACGTAAAAATCAATGCAGCGAAAGAGCATAAATATTCTTCTCGTCAATATTTCTCTTTTGATATGTTAACGCATTTATATAAATCTATTATTTTTGATGAATGGCGTTTGTTTCTCCTCCTGCTTTCGCTCTCCTGTGATGTTTTCTGAGAGTACCACCAACTTTTCAGTTCATCATCATCAAAACAATGCCCCGTGCAATATTTCCCAAAGGGTGCAGAGGGCGCAGATACAGAGGGGGCAAAGGTATTTCAATGGTTCAAATATTTGATTGTTAATGACAAACACCATTTCACCACAATTTAAATTTCAAATTGATCCCTGGGAGCAATTATTTCTAGGGGAGAGAAACACGCCGCTAGGTCTCTGCTCCACACATTTGCTGATTTAAGTTAAAAGAAAACCTTTTTGCAGAGCTATCATAAGGGAGCTGCAACTTTTTGAAGTAAGTGCCTGCATCTGCTTAGAGCCAACCCAACCTGGGGATGTTGCTGGAGAGTGAGAAAAGAGGGGAAAAATAAAACATAAAAAGAAAAAAATAACACTTTGTCTAATTCTATATTTATGTAGCCCTCAGCTTGAGGTATTCACATAAAACAGTTTGTATTCAGAAGTGCTGCGGTGATCGTTATGCTGCACGTTGAGATCGGCAACTCTTCGGGCACGGTTGGCGGGTGCAGCTCAGCCTGATTCATTTGAATTAAAGTTACCCAACTAAATAAAAGGGATTCAAATTCCCACTTTTGCTGCTTTGTTTTTTTTTTTTCCTTTTCTTTTCAGACCTTTTCTGATTGTTTTTAAGGCAACCACCAAAGCATTTCTTTTGATGAAGAACTTTGTACATTTACTGTCTTCGCATACATGTCTGTATTTACCCAACTTCATTTAAGGCACCTTTTTGTTTGATGTTGAAATGTAATTATGTCTTGTAAGGAGACGAACCGCTTGGCGTTCTGATGCTCTTTTTAATCAGAGAAAACCTACATTATAATATCCATCAGGGAAGTCTGACGGTACATCCAGTTAGAATATGTATGTGTAAGTGTATGTTTACCAGACTTTTCATGTATGAATAATATTTGTCTTTCTGAAAAATATCATATCAAATATTAAATCATCGTATAACTTTTAATTCAATCTCTGTCTGTCTTTCTTTGCATGTATTATTCAAATATATTTTCATATTTTTCAACTTTGTACTGTAAATAAATGTGTGTTCCAAGACTCTTTTCATTATTATATCTATTATTTTAATCATTTTGACAAAGAAAACTCAACTGGCCTAAAATTAGGCCAAATTAAATGAAAAAGCTGGTTTAATCATATCAGCAACACATCTACTGATCCTCTCCTCTGTGACATGGATTTTACTTGGTCCCATCTACACGTAACCTGCCGCACCAGTGTTACGGTGGCATTTATGTCACTGTGGTAGAAAAGTAATATGCAAAACAGACATACATTCCAGACCTCCGTCAGGTTTTTCTACCCATGCTGTATTCTTCTCCACTGACCCCGAACATGATTTCCTGGTGCTTAAACCGCGGAAAACACACACGGTCGGGGTGTGCGGGGATGTCAACATCGTGCCATATTTCTGTGGCATCTGGATAGATCATGTGCCTCTCTGCACACATATTTATTTATTTCTCCTCTTCCAGAGCAGTGTCAGGGAGGCAGATGTCCTGCTCACAGGAAAAAATAATTTGCAGTGAAAAAAGGGGAGGGGAGGTGGAGGGAAAAATATATGAATATGCAAATCTTGTCACAGTGTGGAACCTTGTAATGAGTGGGAAATGCTGTCGCCATCTTTCATTATGCAGAGGTCATTGCTTAATGCCAGGCAGCTGGGCCCAGCTTCTTCTATCTGCGCCCCCCCTCAAACCCTCTCCTGTCATCTCACGGCAACTTGAACCAAACTGCAGCCTGGTACGCAGCAACGCAGAGGTCACAGACGCACACACATGCATACACAGAACACCTGCTTAATGCTGTTGTTGAAAGAAAACCTTGTAGCTTCACTTCTGTCACTTCACTGAAACAATTCTTGAGACTCTCAGAGTTTTAAAGACGCACTTACTGGACAAATAAAAACAGGTCATAGGTATGATGTAAATGCTTGCACACATCACTAGTCACAGAATACTCGTGCTTGTAGCTGTATGTTACATGCATTGTTCAGGAGATCTTTGCATATGAAACCTCACTGCGCACACTGGTTCTGAGAAAAATGCAAAGTGCGAAGATTACAAAATTTGACTCACATCAGTTCACCGGGTAAAACTTGTATGGACGGCTTTGTGAGAGCTTTTTTTTGAGTTGAAAGTTCAAATGCAGGCCCAGCGAGCACCGCTCATATTGTAGATGTTGTTGTTCCTTGCGTTTCCTTTTGATCAACCCTTTCGTGTTTTGTACATTGCTGAGACAGCTCGCTGCTGTTCTGTCTCCTCTCGCAACAGCTTTCCTGAAATTTCCGCTGGCATCTGCCCGACATTGAGCTATGGGGCTAATCATTAGGTAAACCCGTCTCCCTCTCTCTCATGCACTCTTCAAATAATCCTGGGTTTGAATGCTAAAAATGTAATGAACTTCACGGTTCATTGTGTCTGACATTGCTTAATTAATGGGTGCATTTAAAGTACATAGGGCCCCGGTAATTGATTTATATGCATGATTTGCACATACAGCTGTTGGTTCCTGTAGGAGACTCATCACTCAAAAAGTGGCTGTGCTGATGATAGGCTGGCTAGGTAATATCAGGATGTTCTGTTGGCCAATCCAGCCTTGGGAAAAAAAGATCAATTTATGTCAGTACATTTTTCACAAGAACTACTTAAAATTTCAACTTAAGAATTTTAATTTAACACTTATAATGGACTCGTCCATTTTTTGACTTGTAAACATTTTGCCTCCTGTAGCATTATTGAATATAGTTGAGAGACTTTATTTTCATTAGCCGATGCCCGATGATGAACCTCCTCACGCCAACACAGTGCTTCGGCTTGGCTGTCTCTCAGTCTATGTGCCTGGTCGCTTTCCACGCGGACAGCTTGCATTACTGCACCTGCCAGAACCAAGCTGGACACCGGCATCATCACAATAATGCCAAGGTGTCTATGGATCTGTGAACTAAGAAAAACATCATGCATTGGACATATTGTGGGTTTTAATCTGGCTTATATGGATAGCAGAAAACACGCATTCCTCCTACTCTGCATAAATGTTCCTTATTTGGTTTGTACATGTGTTGCTTATGGTGCTGAACGGCCAGACTAGTGGATCTATGATGGTGCAACCATGCGTACATGCATCCAGCCATGCTAAATATTCATTATGTAATCAGACAGGGTATAGTCTGAAATTATCCAGGATGCAGGTTGTTTTGTCTCAATGATTATCAATAAATTTGGAACTCTCCAGACTCAATCTGTTAATTAACATAGTAAAAAAAACACAGTCTTTGTATTGATTATTGCTTATATTGAATGGTTTCATAATTAGATGTTGGCAATTCCTGTAGAAACTGGAACTATAGATTGATATTTAACGCAGTAACTTTACTTTGTCAGCTATCAGGGAGGCGCTATACAGTGTAGGCATAAAGGACCTATAGTTTCAACATCAGAGCCTTGATGTCTGCTAATGGCCAAGTTAAAGGCTCATGTAACCTAAATTACAAATGATTAAAATAGTATTTTTTCCCCTTTTCTCTCACAAGTTTTATTTGCTGTGAACAATTTTCACTGAAACTACTGTCAACTAAATTTCATTGTTGACTGCTGTGAACACCACAAATTAAATTCCATGCTCTTCTGGTGTATTGAGGCAACATTGACTTTTAAGACTTGTTGGATATCTCAAAACCTGGGCTAATAACAAAATAATCTGTATGATGTGCCGTTAGATGTAAGTAAGGGATAGATGATTTTGTCATTTGGGTGAATGGACCCTTTACCACACCGTTATACTGTGGACCTAATTATTGTTGAAAGCTCCAGTTTTTCAACCACCTTTGCAGTGTTAGCACTTAGCATTCATTGACTGTGGCCTTTATGCTTAGTGCAGGTATACACGGTGTGGTTATAATTATTGTTTTCTGTGGAGATCTGGAGGTCGCTGGCCTCTAACCATTACTTGGTTTTGGACAGACCCTCTGTGGAGCTCAGATCAATCTCTCACCTAGAGACCATTCTAGCACATTTCTATCACCAGCATATTGATTTTTCCATGAGCAGGCCCCTGTTGTATGTGTGAGGTGTTTTCATGCACGGCACATAAGGGGTGCAGCCTGCAGCGTGCACAAACACACAGGCGTGTACATCGGCCGACACAAACAGACACATACACAGGTGCACACGCTTGCTCACACACTCACACACTTTTTCATTTATTCATTTCTGTAGACACCCATAGGCATTTCTGTGTGTAAAATGCACGCATCGGCATATTTAGTGGCTTTAGATCTCAAACGCACACACACACACACGCACACACAAACACACACACACACACACTCCTTGTTAAAGCAGACGCCGAGTGAAACATGTCCTCTCCAGGGCCAAGTGTCTCACTTTCTTTATGACACACACTAATCAATACAGACTGGCCTGTGTTGAGGCCTGCCATTTTTCCATCTTTCCTCTACGGCCTCCTTCTCTCCCTCCTCATCCCTCCTTTTCTTCCATCAACTATCCATCATTCACCTATCCCATTCCTCCTTTCCTTTCATCCATCCACCCTTCTGTCTCTCCACACCTGAATTCAATCCATCCAGCCATCTGTCCATGCATCCATCATGCTCTATCCCTCACCTTTAGCTCCAGCCATCACTCCATCCATATGATTGTTTTGGTCCTTGGCATCTTTTTGATTCAAAAGCTAAAGAGAGAGAAGTGAGTGTGTGTGTGTGTGTGTGTGTGTGTGTGTGTGTGTGTGTGTGTGTTAGGCAGAGAGTGAGGGAGGGGTGGCTGCATTATTGTCATCTATAACATGGCCGGGCAGGGGAGGGTGATTTGGATTTAAATAATGTATTAGATTTTCAGAGCTACCATCCACAATGTCTCACAACACTATGAAGCATAATAACTTAAAGGTCCGCACGTGTGTGTGTTTGTGCGTGAAGGTGAAAGAAAGAGAGAGTGAGGCATACTATATGAGATTGCACGTCTTTTAGATGCAAATTGAGTTGTGCGTAAAATGGTTTGACGCAGACCGATCGGGTCAAATTGTATTCCTGCTGTTGTTTAGCAATAAAGAAAGGAGTCTTTTATTGTCCAAGTGTGTAACAAACACACACAAAGTCAGGCTGCAGAGTGGAATTTGAGCTGAGGGCTTTGGCACCAGCGCTTTGAGACAAAAGAGGTGGCAGGGCAGAGCGTGTACATGCGGAGGAGGGGGGATAAAAGATTGTGCTGGAATTTGTCAAAAGCCAATAATCATTCTGGTGCAGAAGAGGAGTACTATATCAGAGCGCTAAATCAATATCACATTACTTTGAGTATAGGAGTATATACAAGACTCATCAAATTGATTATTTTTGATGCTACAATGGCAGTTTCATTTGCCAGGGCCCACAACAACAGCAACTACTGTTCAATTACCAGGGCTGTGTGTGAACTGAACAAAAAAAAAAAAAAAAAGAAATACAACAAGACAAATGGATATTTATTTGACTAAAATAAAGCCTTGCTTGGAATAGAAATGAGGAATAGTATGTCACAGTCAAGCTCTGGTTAAAAGATGACTTGTTTCATCGGACATTGAAATTTCATGAATATATTTTCCAAGGGCCCTGGAAAAACAGAATTCATCATGAAGTTTGTACAGGCCATAATGTCACAGCGAAGATTAGTCAATTTCCTAATGTATTGTACATGTAACGGTGGCATTGTTAAGCATACGCCCTCCCTGACTTGGTAACAGAGTATGATGGTTGTAGACAGACTAAGATGGCTTATGTTGTTTCACAAAGGTGTAGTCTGGGCCTCATGACTGAAACTAAAACTATACTATACTTCTCACTATTTCTTCTCCAGTGCTGATGTTTGTATGTACACATACGCCTATATAAAGCAATGAATATTGTCAAGGCACCCAAAGAAAGTAAAGAGATAAAAATCAGCATTAAAAGCTGCATCAAATATTTTCATCCACAATTCAAACTCTATTCAGTTTGGACTAGTTGCATCCTAAAAAGTTGTCTCCTTAAGTAATAGAAGTCCAACTGTTGCTAAGAACGGCCTCTATCAATGAACTCCTTCTCCTAATGGCTCTAAGTCTTCAATATGGGGCCATCAGGAGAGACAAGGCGCAGCGGCTCCTTGGATGATTAAAAAGTCATTTCCTTAACTGTCCTCCCAGGATTTGTGAGCTTTTTTTGTAAGAAAACATTAAATTGCTCCAATCAAGCATAAACGTCTCCTGCTTGTGGTGTAATTTGTACTGCTGTTCGCGTGGTGGGCGCTTATTTGTCATCGTTTTCCTTTGGCGCTTTTCCCAACCGCCTTGATCAACAATTAATGGTTGAAATTGCTTCCTTGTTACTTATGGTTGTGGAGACAGATGCAGCAATGCAAAAAAAAAAAAAAAAAAAAAACAGAAAAGAAAGATAGTTTAGTTTAATTGAACAGCAGAAATGTCTTAAGATTGGTTCAGCTGTAGTCATACAGTAGTGAACTAATTTCTAATAGTCCTTTTACTAGTTTTGTAGTTCACTCTAACAGAATGATACATTGGGTTATTACAGAAATACAGTATCAGCACAGTAGTAGCCTCCTCTCCTTTTCCTGTCCACTCTATTCTATTCCTCTCTACCTCTTTGCTCTTCCGTCTCTCTCCCCCCACTCTGTTCTTTTACACAATGACCTTTAGTGCTCTTTTCTTCATCGCGGGGACAGGCCAGGGCCTGGCATCTGATAGAATCAATATTCTATTATGATAGTGCGTGGAGCGTGTGGGGCTTTACAACTCCGCTGTAATAGTCTCTCTATTTCATCCCGTGGCAGCCATGGCCTGAGGGATCATCCAGGCTTCTCCAGGCTCTATGCTCCCAGCATCGCCCCATTTCCATTAACGTCGCAGGCCTCTGCCTACCAGGGGACAATCTGTGTGACCGATGGATGGGGTTGAGAAAGAGTCCAACCCGAGTGCAATGTGTGTCAATAGACTGTGTAATAGCCAGACCTGGGTGAAATGTTAGTTAAATGGCTTTCCAGTTTTAAAAGAAACAAGAAGGATACTTGTGTCATTTCTTTTATTTCATCTCTGTGCTTTTCCCACTATTAAATCTCCCTTGGGGTGAAACCAAAGTAAATCAAGGAATATTTGAAAGCATTATAAGACTGATGGGAAATATCCAACCCACATGAGGATGTAACCTCATGGTTTATTTAGATTAATTGTCACAACAAAATTATAATTTCTTGCTTTCAGTAGAAGCAGTGTCATCCTTCCTGGTGATTTTTTGCTATGAAAGACAGCGAGGCAGGGATTTTAAAGCAAAAAGTGCACTGGATTTGGACCTTAGTGCCATGCTGCCCCCTGCACCACACTCCAGCATGTAAAACAGTTGTTGATTGGAAAAGTGTAGTAGCATGGAGGGAGTGCTAAAGTGAAATGTTAAGCTATTAGAGATCATGGCACCAGGCAGACCCCCATAAAAGATTCATGCCATTACAGCTGCCTTTCTCGAATAATTAACTAATGTGAGTATTTTACTCAGCCAAACGCAGTTACGGTTTAAAAATCCTTGCATTTAAATGTCATTTGGGCGTGGAGTTTTGATGTGAATTCTTAATCTCAGGCAATAAACATTATGAGGTTAACAGGCCACGCTGAAGGAGGCATTGCGGTGTCGTCCTGAGAGGCTTCCATCAAACCTGTTTTAGAATCCATTTCGCTCCAAAATGTCAGCATTCGTTGTAAAATACATTACAGTTTCTCTCTGTCGAGAAGTTGTTGGAATGCATAATATTTGTAAAGTCACAGAAGTCAAGAACAGACACTTTAAAGCTTATGGTCAGTGCAGAAGTGCCCTTTGTGGTTCCTTTAAATGTCTCAGCACACACATCTTTTGGAGAATACCTGCAGTTTTTATCCTCGTACTCCTTCAGTCCCATTTACACCTGATGTATGTCTTTCTTTCAAGCGGTAGACTTGTCCCTGACAGCATTCATGTTCCTCATTCCCCTAAACTCCGCCCCCACCTCTCCATTTGATTGAGAGTTGGGCGACTGGAGGTGCGTGATGAGGCCCCGCTCGTCTCATATTCATCATGATGTAACCGTGAGCAACCCGGATCTAAATTACCTTCGTCTGGCATCATTCCAGCACATGCTATAAATGAGGTAATCGTCCTTGACTATAAAATTTGCATTTTCAAGACTTAATTGCTATCATTACATTTTTTGCGTAATTCTATTAATTTAACAGAATGGGGGATCAGAGGCTTTTTTATGGTTATAATTTGCAGTAAAACAATGCATTCGCACAGTAGAAAAAAGTAGAAAAAGGGTGAGTGGAGCATCAGGACCACTCTGGCCTCTCATCATGAATTTCCATTATCTCTTTCCATTTAAAGGAAAAAAACAGCCGACAAATACTTACAAAAAAAACTTCCACTAACATGCAGTCAGACACAAGGATGGGCGTTTGTGTAGGCCAGCATGAAAAGCTCTCTCGGGTTGAAGACAGGAAATGCATCAATTACATCCCATCATCACATTGTGTGGGCTAACTGAAGCTTGTGTCTTAATAATGTCGGGCTGGGCTCTATTTTTGCCACACTTCTTTGACATCGCCTGCCTCCTTTGTGAACGCACGTACACGATGTCAGCTGTGCTCAGTAGTGCCGTCCCCGAATAGTATGGTGGAGAGCACGGCGGATGACACGGAACAACGGAGCCATCAACTCCCATTTATGCTTCCTGCAGTGACCTTGCCACAGACGTCTACGAGGTTCAGAAGTGCGCCAAGCTAAGTGCCAGCAACATTCTGCAACCCGCTGCACTTCCTCGCACTCTGCTGACCTTAAAAGTGTGGCCTCAATTTGGGGGAAGGCTGAAAACACACACAAGCATTCTGCTCTTCCTTCTCTTTTGCAATGCCCTACTTTTATCACACTGCAATTGTTTTCTGACTTTGATTTCACAAAGATGGGTGTAGATTTAACGCAGATGCTGCAAATCAACTGGCAGTTTTGCAGACTTGTTTCAGTTGTCTTTCCCTTTGCAGATTGAGCCAGGACACAGCAGCACTGACAGGAGACATTACATATTCAACTGTAACTGGAATCAACCACATGTATACATGGTCCAATATGATAACTACGCCTCCTCGCCAAGGCCTGCAATCCAATTATTATTCTGTACAAAATGAAAGAAAGTGGAACAACTTTTGTGATCAATAAATAGTGGGCTGACAAAATGCATACGTTTTACGTTTGTAACTTCTTAAAATGCACCAGTAGCTCAATATATAAAAAAATATGAATAAAAAAAAAACAATCCCCTGAAGGCGTTACATGGTCCTGCAGCCTCAATGTGCAACTATTTCACAACAACGGACCCAAAAACTAAGCAGCGGGCTCAGAGGATGTCTGAATATTTTCAGAACTTTACCTGTAACCTGTGTCCCAAAACCAACTGCCTTTTAGTCCAGGTGTACATTATCATACTTTGGCTATATGGCAGAAATTAGTGCTGAATAAGTAAGCAATAAAAGTATTTACAGTAAATGCAAGAAACACTTAATTCCACAATTGTCTGAATTAAGTGCAAAGGTCAGTGTTTTGGACAATCTAACATGTGCCAACAGTACAGTATGTTGCTTCACTGGAACAAAATAATCAATATTTGTGAAAATGGACAACAGTTTCCTGAAGCGATACAGTATAGTAGGAGTAAGAGGATCCAGTGTGCCTTTCTTCTAGGTCTCCCTCTCCCTCCTCTCTCTCTCTCTCCTGTACCGCTCACCCTGACTTCTGCTGACACTGACCAGGTGGCGTCGTCACAATGGGTTTCCATGGAGCCTTCAAACAGGAAGCAGGTAAGGCCTGACAATCCGCCCTCGCTGCTTAACGTAGCGGTGAAGAAACACCGAGCTTTGTTTTGACCGTGTCAGGCAGCATCAGCTCAAGCTCCGGCGTGAGGTGCAGGAGACCGTTTCCTTCTTCAGTTTCAGTTTCAGCGTTGTGGGTGTGAGTGTGTGTTGTGTCTCCGTTCCAAACGTGGTTGGGAGGAGCTGTCAGGTACGTATGCGGCGGAGGTCATCAGAGCACTACTGACGGGAGGCACTTAACTGTGTGTGTGCATGAAAGAGAGGAGGGCTGACTCACCTCCGGACACCGCTTCACGGCTGAGTTAGAGTTAAAGGCCGAGGCCAAAAGATACAGCATGGGTGGAGATCACGACTGTATATCTAGATGTTGAGATACAGAAAATAAAACCTTTTCTATTTACATGATAAATTCAAGACATATATATAATTTGCAATCAAAGAAATTGGCTTGTTTCATTCCTCATATAAAACATTTCTAATGTGCTGAAACGGATAAAAGTATATAGAAAAGTTCTTGAAAAACTGCCAAGGAGATCAAGGTTGATAAGGCATTAGCGAATCTCATGCTTTGTTTGAGTTTGGATTTGAAATTCTCAATCATGTGTTGAGCGGTACAACCGTTCACGGCCGCGATGATAATCTCCATCTATCAGCGCACTAAGCTCGCCGTATTAAAATATTCCATCTCCTTTGATTTGGTTCATTTTTCTCAATGACATTTGTCAATAATGGTTCAGCACTCTTCAACATCGACATTCATCCGCGTGCAGCAACCACATTAGTCACTCCTGGTCTGCGGCCAATTCAAGATGTTTGCTCAGGATTGTGTTCTAAATATAAAATAATACTTTAGAAATAGAGTAAACTTAAGTTGATACAAGTGGCACAAAGGAATGTTTTGATAGATGAGGTTCAAATGTTGCCAAAAAAAAAAAAAAGAAAGAAGAAAAAAATCATTCTCCCTTTCAGCTCTATAGTGCTGCTGTGGTTGTCCCTTGTCCCTGTTGGAGCTGCTCATTGTCTGGAGTTCATCTATGAATGCAAAGCGTAGTTGGTAAAAAAAAGAACAAGCTCAAACTTTCAGAAGCTTAAAAAAACATTTGAGCTTTAAATGACACAAATCAAGAGCTCTTTTCCCTTTGTGAAAGGCAGCTCTTTGCACGCTGAACGAGAGGGACATCTTGTTGATGAAGCACTGTACTTGAAAGTCATCTGTTGTGCAAATTAACATTTAATAGCCATACACATTTGAATATGTACTTTCTTGACACAGTGAGAAACCCGCAATGTCGACAACATGCACAAGCTAAGGAGGACGAGAGATGGGTTTTGGCCGCCAGCGCTTTTGCCCACCGCAAGCAACATTAATTGTTTTGCGAAAAACTAACTGCGGCGCCCATTTTTCAACAATGTTCCTTGTTTTGCTTCCTCTTGTAAACAACTCCCGCCTCACAATTTGTTCATCATAACTCCACATTGGACGGGAGAAAGAAAAATGTTGTCGTGCCTCGGAGTAACGACTTAAAACAAAAAAAAAAAAGGCTAAATAAAAAGACCAGTGGGAGGCGATGAAGGCAGGAGATGGTTGTGCATTTGTCACATTTATGAATTAAAGAGATGCTTGTTGAGTTATGGTTGCACAGATGACCAGCAGAGACTGCCAACATGTGTCTCTGTTACATACAAGAGTGCACTTTCTCCAGCCAAGTCAGTGAAACCGTCTTTGAATACTGAGGGACACACACACACAAACATGAAGACTCAAAACTATCAAAAGCCTCAACATGTGCACACACATCCACATGCACATTTCCTATGGAAGGTGTTACACCATAACTGGCAACCCCGTTATTTGGCTGTGCCTCCCCTGTGTTTCAGCTCAGCGACGTGACACCATCTGTCTACTGGTTGCTGTTTGTTTGGTGCTGCTTGACTTCAGCTTGAGAGGAATCCACTCTGCCACTCCTCAGGTGGTATACGCAGGGTTTTAGAGGAGTTGTCATGAAGCGTGCACAAGGTGGCAACAAGCCAAGGTGATGTCATTGAGAGTTTTTGCTTTAGAGAAGAGGAGAGAAGAAAAGAGGCCCTGAGTGATGTATCGGTGTGTTTTCTCCAGAGTCGATCGCTGCCTCTACCTCAGGTGTGACAGATGTGACAACCGAGACAGAACAGTATTTAGCACCTGGAGGTCAGGTAGAGTTAGACTCAGACCTTAAACCGTCTCCTCCTGGTCAGGATCAGGTGCTCCCCTTGTTGTGGAAACATTCATACCAGCAATGACCCTGTATTAAGTGGTGTCTCTACGTGTGTGTGTGTGTGTGTGTGTGTGTGTGTGTGTGTGTGTGTGTGTGAGAGAGAAGGGGCATCTCCTCCTGATTGAGACTGATGCGTGCCGATTGGTTGCCAGGCCGTGCTCAGCGGCGGCTCAGCAGTGTCAGGTGAAATTAGCGGCCGTCAATGAAAGACCCTCAGACCTGGGGGATTCATTAGGGACAACCTCCCCCATCTTAACACACTGACAGCCCTTCACACTTACACCCTTGACACACACACACACACACACACAGTGGACACACGCCATTCCCGTCTCATCCCACAGCTCCAAATGATGACTCCCAGCTAAGAGTCTCACCAAGTCCAAAATAGTGTATATTCATGTGTGTGTGTGTGTGTGTGTCCCCTCTCTTTCTTTTCCTGTGTCGATGTGTGACGCTCCAGGGCCATTTTAGCAAATACCACACCAACCACTGAGTATCTTCTTCTACAATCCAACAAGCTTTCTGTTTCTACCACAAATAATAATAATAATAATAATAATGTGAAAGCCAGGTTACCCATGTTGGCCACGTCTGGAGATGGAGATGTCCATAGCTGCAATTCTGCCATCACATTAATACAGTAGAGTTGAACGGACAAATTACACCCACACTAGGTCATCTAACTCTCTTGACAAGGTTGCCTGCCATAAGGTATCATGCTTATTCTGCACATTAGCTTTCCCCTTTGTCCTGCAGGAACACAACTTGGAGATGTGTCCGTTCTCACGTACGTGCTCATGTGTGTGTTCTCACGTCGTACCCCTCACTCCCACAGGTATCCAGCCAGCTGTGGCATGTTTCATTTCACATTGCAGCCCAGTAATATGCTGTGGGAGGGTGTATTAACACATTATTTGCATTAGAGGGGAGCCTGCTGTCTCCAGCTGGACACAATGCTCATGCTACCTACCTATGAAGTTGGCACTATCCCAGATTTACTCTGGCAGGTGAAAAACTGCTTTCAACTGGCCAGGACGACTCAGTCACCTTCACTTCCTCTTCACCCCTCCTGCATTTACATGAATGTACTCTTCATTTTCATCGCCTCCTTCTTCCCTGCTGTTTCTTCTCAGACTTCAATTTTCAACACAGATCCCCCTAACTTCTTTCCCTGTGTTTCTGCTTTGTCTTCCTTTGAAGTCATTTGATTGAATTTCCCAAACACTTGTGCTTACAGAGGACATAACCTGCACCACTTTTATTGTGATTACAGCCAAACCTTTGATCTTATTGGAAAAGTGCAAAAGTCATATGTTCAAATGTGCCTAAACGCGCTGTAGCAAATTTTGTAACACTTCAAGTTCATTATAATTATTTGGATAGGATGAAATGTGTTCTACCACACATACAAAAGTACATCAGTACATCATTTGATACAGACTTTTGTGCCAATGTGTACATCTGCATGCCTGATCAAAGCCGATGACTTTGAACTCGAGTCCATTTGCCCTCATGAGAACTCTCTTAATCCAGTGCCTCCCAGTTTAGGAGCATGTAGCTGCAACACAGAAGCTCCGCTCATTAGAATTAGAGACA